>NC_142841.1:8484848-8787878 GCF_061612785.1 Hesperophylax consimilis | reverse complement strand
CACTTGTACGGAATTTGATTAATAGGTTATGGTTGTGATGTAGGTTTCTTGCACGCGGCTATGAGAATTAACATTCGCAAGAATGTAATGAAACTCGGAAAATAGTTATGAATGACTATGACCTGATCTAGATAATATCAAAAACTCTGTATTGGTACATTAGTATTACATTTTATATTAATCGTGTTGTAAAGGGAACTATCTGTTAATTTAATGAGCACTCTTTCTTGTGAATCAAACAATATGTGGCGTCTCGCTAGCAAAATTGTCATTTTTCAGATCTATAGCTCACGATGGAATTGAAGTAGTGAGCTAAAAATAAGGTTCCATGACAAAATAGTACACGTTTTAAAAGTGATGTAAAGTAATTAAAAGTGATAAAAAAATCATAATCTAACCTAGGTTTAAGTTTGAACCTTGTGTATCGCTTTTTTTAACTTTATATCACTTTTCAAATGTAAAAATTTCGTAGAAAAAAAAACTGCGCAAATTTCATGGCACCAAAACGCCAAAGTTCTACAGCTATGCTGCTTTATTTGACTATTTTTTTTTAGAAACCTGAGACAGCGCCCATCATCACTGAAATTTCCTGAAAATCTTTTAAAAAATTTATGTTTAATAAAAATTTAAATCCTTTTTGACTACGAAAACTATCGAATAATTCGTGTTTTAAATCTCAGCTCAAAAGTCACGAGTTGTCACCACCTGCTAGAATAGGAAAAGGAAATATAACATAATGAAGTGATATCATCCGATTCTGTCCATCCGATAAAAAAGATGGACCATTTTGTACAGTTTTCACATCGCTGATTCATCATCCGAACAAATTTGTGAGAATTTGGCGTTACCGTTTTGGTAACAAAGATCTTATTCTGGTAATCAAAATGGCATTAGCATCACAAAATTTGAATAAAATTATTTATTCGGAAAGAAGCCTCGGTTTGATTATCGCGATCTAGTTCACCGTCAGATCAGATTAGCGTAAGTAAGCCGTAATGTAAGCAGTTTTAACAAGATAAACTATTTATTCTGTCACTCTTGTAGATTTCAAAGATGTGTATTATAGTCACTAAATGCAGCTAAGGCCCGGTATATCAGTCGGTCCATATCCTCGCTATGTGCCACATTCCGCACTCAAATTTAAGCGGACTAAATCGGCCGCTTAAACCTTGGTAAGCCGCTGAATAGTTCCTATTTTAGACGTCGAGGCGCTTGCACCTGTGAAAAATGACGTTTACTTACTTACATCTCACCGAAATACACGTATTTTGCCTGATTTTATCAGTCTAAAATAGAAAAATAGTCTGATAAGGTATTAAAAGAAGGGTTTTTCAACGTTCTGACAATTTTTTTTAGCGGTTTGTTCGTCATATTTTATTGAATACTGGCATTGACTCCAGCAAACAAATACAATTTAAAAATCAATCAGCACCATGCTTATTGAAGTGGGGATATATATCCAAAAATCAACTCGCAAATTAATCCCGCATAAAACATTTGACATTTTGAAAGCTCTCGATCTCGTACCACTCACGTAGACAGTGATTTGGTTTTACATAGAAAAATTGAGCATATTGCTCTATTAAAATCAAAGACAACACGTGTAACGTTACTGATATTTAGGCTTCCGATCTATAGACGGATTATGTTCCAAGCCTCGCTAAGCTCGACATTCCTGCCAAACCTAGCTTTGAATCATACTGATATAAAGTCGTTTTAGGCAACGTTTCGATTCGGATTGATGGTATCTGACGAACCGGTGGATGCAAGCTGTTAGCCATGGTGGATAAGATGAAGCATTGTAGAAATATAGTATAGGTACATTTGTACAGCGCCCTTAGGGGTTTTTCATAAAGACGGCGCTATACAAGTCATCCAAATATTATTATTATATTACTGGGTAGGTAATTATTTAAAAAAATAGTTTCAAGAATTTTCATTTATTTTCTCTTAACGCACTTTAACGTCGTGACGTTTTTTTTAATTTCATTTCATAAGAAGTCAATGGTTTCCTTCCAAGTCTTTCAGCATTAGTGAGAAGTCGGAACTTACCACGCGGCATTTGAGAATGTAGAGTATGTACTTTATTGACGTTAAGTAAGCTTATTTTTTATCCATGACATTTATTTCAAAGCGAGTTTTGCACACTTGCCGGGCGAATCGGTTAGGCTGGACCGTGGCTTATCGACCGCGGTCGGCTTACCTCTCGATATTATGTCAAAAATTAATATGAATATTTATCCTCTTTTTGTGTACGTGACTTGTGCAGTGTGTAGGGTCCTTCATTTTACAGTGCCCGCCAAGCTATAGCTTTTTACATTTCATGCCTTTCACATCTAACTTATTTAATATACAGGCATTGAGAAAATTGCTAACCCGAAATCTATATTTGTCTTCGTGCACACTACTTTATTTGACTACTAGTTACTAACTACTTTCGGATACAGCCGATAATATGCCAAAGTGTATTGATAACGTGTCGCTTTAAGACTGGCAAACATTCCCGCCTTACAAATAACCAGACAATATTTTAAAAAATCTCCTAGCATCATACACGAAGAAAAATTATGTTGCTGATTTAATAAAATACTGTTAAAAACGTGATTGCAATCCATTTCCTAGTAAAATATTAGTCCATAGAATTTATCGGAACACGTGTTCATGCTTTTCCTGATAAATTTAATAACGAAATGCGACAATATTAGAATTTTTATGAACTTGTGTTCCGACATCCTAATTTCCTAATAACATATTCGTGTTTTACCGACAGTTTGTTAGGAAACCTGTCAATGCATGCGTTAAAGGCCTGCAGTCCTAATAAATAAATAAATTTAACAGAAATACGTATAATTTTACCAGATTTTTAATAAATTAGCAATTTTTTTATATTAGCAAGTTTTCTCCGTGTAGTACCATCACCCTGAGCGGAAATGTTGCTTATGATGGAAGTTTTAGACAGCCGAAGAATTGAACCCGTCAATTTATTTATATTGCTCAGAAAAATGTCTCATTATTTGAATAAATTCCTTTTTATCAAATAAAAATACCAATTTTCTTATCAAATTAGTAGGTGCGTCATACATATCTCAGGTAATATTTATGTTATAATTATAACAACAAATGATGGTTTTTCTCGATAAATATGTTGCTCTATTTAATTGAGAGACTATGGTACAGCCGACAACTTTATCGATGATAAAAATGCTGGGCCTAAAACTGTTTTTATTTGAGGTGTTTACTAATTTGCTTTCACCTTTTTACTTAAGCAACATTAAGTTTCTCTTCTCCTTCTGCAGATGCCTTTTGCAGGCTTTTTTTAACGCGGAATTATTATTTTTATTGCCTACAAGCTAAGAAGTATAATTTATCGCGTGTTATCACACGTCAAAAGGGAACACTGTCGCAATTTCGTGCCGTTTATCTCATGTAACCAATGAGAGCAAACCAATAAACCTTTTTTAGGTTAGATTCATTCATACCACCAATGGGAGTTACTTTACTACTAACATCGATGGTTAAGTGTCATTTATCAAACAATGCTTATTACACCTCGGCCAATAGCTCGGGGCCTGGGAAAATAGATAATAATCGGGACTTATTGTGGTGGTGCAAGAGAAGCTGCTATTATTTAACGAATTGAATTTTTTTTAACTCAAGTTATGTAAATTTAAATGTTTTTCGAGACTTTATCACGTCGTATCTTTGTTCGACCATGTTATCCAAAGTGAATATCACTACTTTGAATTTATTTTTACATTTAATCTACACAGGAGGCCTTGAGGAAAATAATTTCACTCGGGGCCTTTGTCATCTTTGAAGATGCTGTGCGAAGGGTCTTTTTAAGGGGACGAAGAAGAGGAAGTTCTGAAAAGGAAAAAGGTTTGAGAGTTGGGTAGGAATCTGGGGGCAGTGTGACCAGGAATATGTGAATCCACCCTCCTTCGATGCAAGGCGTTAGGGTCGAGTGGTCGAAGAGTCTCCCCGATCCGGTCGGCCACGCGGTTGTTGGGCAGACACTTCCGCCACCAAGCCATGAACAATCCTCACCCCATGAATACGGGCACCCCTGCTAAGTCACCAAACGTAGCGAACCACTTTGGGTAACCTATGACAGAAGGGTTGGTTATCTAATGAACGGTTCCTGAGGCGGCGGTACCCATTCCCGCCTCCCAAATTGTTTAAATGAAACTCAAACTCATCTCTCTTCAGCAAGAGATGAGTAGATGAATTAATAATAAAGTTTGAAACCTAATTTAAAGCGCACGTAACACATACTTATATTCCATGATATAACTTTATTTTCTTTTAGGCTTGCAAATTTAAATCTTATGATTTTTTTCTTTAATTTTGAATTTGTGTTTTTTTTAATATCTTTTAATCTAATCGAGGTTGTAACGTGTTCTATTACACGTAAAATGAACCGTAAAACAAATTTATATTAAAATACGACATACGGTTTTGAATAAATCACGGGAAAAGTGGAAAGAGAAACAGCCTACCTGGAATTCCCATGAATCCGGGCAATAGGGCTCTCAATGCACTTGCACTTGTTGTTTTGGATGAAATTTCCTCCACAACGAGATAAACGAGAAAAACGAAAGAATTTTGATATTTAACACAAAGCATGTGAATAATACAACGACGATACTAAGATTGCACCTTATTGTTATACGACACGAATTGCGACAATTTACAGTGCAACATAAATCTTCTTATTTTCTCCAATGTAGGAAGGCTGTTTTTAGGGAAAGAGATGGATAGTATATGATGGGAAAAATGGTAGGTATTATCCAAAAAACTGTTTCAATACTAAACAGAGGTACTTTTTTCTAGGATTCAAAGGCGCCTTCAATGTTAAATATGTTAGTTTTGAAATTTGCCAAGTATAATTATGTATATGGGTATTTGGTAGAAATTTAATTAACATCGTTAGACACTGTCGACATTCACCACAGTCTATAAAACGGGTATTGTATCAATGGCAGATACAGTGATGGCGATTGTAATACGGCGAAGGCTTCACTCAATTCACTGTAACCGGGTCGGCGTAAATAATCATAAACTGAATAGATACCTGTCTATTACTGCAGTCTGCTGCACATGCCTCGCGTTGTATCTGGTATATAATATGTGCATCACCACAACTATTTACTACACCAAGTGCAAGATACTGCAGCCAGGTAGGAGGCTAAACCGGCCACGGAGCCCCATTGTATCTAATTGAAATACTATTGTAGTATAACGAGCGGAATATATGTATAAGTAATGTAACCGCATAGGAGGAGCAACGAGATCGTTAGAAATTAATACACTCGTGTGTGGAGATTTATTGATTACAAACATCATCATTTTATTATTATCTGCTTCTGACTCGTGTACAATGCAATGGACGTTGGACTTTTTTTTTATTTACGACCATTTGACATTGACTTGTTGAGAATCGCATAATAGTGTATTAAATTATGCAGTTTTTCAAATTGAGTTTCAGCCATAGACATCTAAACTGATAGACTTGCCCTAACATGAAATCTAAGTATCATTTCGAGTTTTGGGTATCACTTAACTATATTTTTGGCACAAGGGGGATTCGAGAATGCTTCGGATAAACTACGTCATCAGTCGTACATTGACCGCCGAAGAGCGCACAACGAAATAACCAGCCCTTGCTCAGAAAAGTAAAGTTCGCAATGTTAAGGTTTGCAACGGTGTGGGACTTTTCTACGCAGGATCTGAATGTTCATTTTTAAACGAACCGCCTGGCGTAGCGACGCCAAAAATGGATGAGGTGGGTAAATTACGACACGTTTGTAAAAGTGTAATAAAATATTCAATTTTAGAAACAAGTCCGACCTTTCGTTCACCCGATCTGGAATTTGTAGTTAAGTTTTTTATGAAGCAAGCAATTTGCGCACCATTGTAAAAAAGACTAGTAATTTGTAAGCAGATTTTATTTTCGAGGACTGAATAGTGATATAACAATGCGAGTTGCCTGTGTAGGTACTGTCAGATTCGTTTATTGGCAAATCACAGAAAGGGAGATGGTTGCGCCGGCTCCCGCGCTCTGCGCTACTTGGTTTGTTCCCCTTCCCCTGATTGGCTCGAATAATCAATTGATAAATTTGAATATCAATGGTTTCAGCGCTAATCGCATCGAATATGGTGTCATAAATATTTTGTTGATTTTTAACCTTTTTGTAATCTAAATAAAACCCGTGATACCGGTTCTAGCATAATATTAAACATGTATTAATTATTCAATGCTACTTTGTTTTGATTTGCATGAATCTAATAAGATCAAATTAAATTTTCTAAACGCTGTGGTATGCAGTTTTATCTATGCAGTACCCACTTTTCTTTTGTAGAAACGAGATTTCGCCGTTCCATATTTCAGCATGCTTTCTACGTGGGACTAAATAATATCTCCCCACATAATTTAACAGCGTGTGAACAAGTAGTATTATGTGTGCATTCCAAAAGTTAGCTGAACATATTTTCCTGTCTTGTACAGTAACAGAGTCAGCAAACTCGGCTAAGGGGCCTTGTTTCTTGTCTCACTTACCCACATTACGGACGTGGCTACCGAGATATATTCAAGATTATCTATCGGCTGATCGCAGACTGGCTAACACTATCTTAGTAGAATATCAATTCATTTTATTGCAACAATTCTGAAATATATACTCGGGGACGCTTTAAAAAGCTGGAGACTAACTTATAGTTAAATTGACCTTAAAAAACTTTGCTAGTCTAGATTCCATTTAGTTTACACGAGGCATTTTGAAATAAACGAACAGATTTCATGGGCTTCTGGGATAAAATGAAAAATTGGTCAAATCAAATTTGGTCAACGAAAAGAAAATATTCTATTATTATTTCATTTAGTTACTACGGACTTGCTATGTAAATAATGTTTTCAACATTGTTATCTACTTTCTGAATTCTGTTGAGCAGGCTAAATCTATACAGTTTCAGGCCATATTTGCTTTTTTTTTTTAATTTTCGCATAACTCGAATTGTTTTCAATTATTCATAAATAGTGACGATTTACCTGCGTCACAACCAACATGCGTAACACTAATTATTCATCGTTTATCCACCTATGACTATAATATTGTGTGAATAAGTTCGATCACCTATGTAAGCAGCGAATGTGCGTGCAACATCATAAGAATATCATTCATTGAATTGGATTAGCGGGTCAATAGCGCCGGCGCTGAATAAACATCAGTCAGTTAGTTTAACAAACATCTGATTCAATGTCTCAGTCGCTTTTCCATCGTGTATATTATTATTACGTACACCCCAACAATGGTAGGAGGCAGAAATGTCAAGGGAACCGCTGCACCTTGAGTCCGCCGATAGCCTTTACAATTTTTTCTCGTAGTTTTTTCCGCGCTTTTCACTTGCGGGCCATTTTTAATGTTCAACGTCCGTTCGTACGTACGGCCGACGCACAGTGGACTGAAAATCGCCTTTCATAGACATAGAGACTTGAATTTTCAAGGGTATTTTTTTGGCTAGAAATGGATTCTGCTGATCATTACTATGCTATAAAATGTCGTACGAAGCAATTGCGTGTACAAATGAAGGAGTTATAATTTTTTTAAGAAAAATTTGTATGGCGCTGACATTAAAAATGAGGCTATCTCTGGAATCATAAGGTTGGCCGTTCTATCCTTACACACAGATAATACTACTATTTATTTGTATTTTTTTGACATACTTCATATTGTGGCGCAAGGTGCGATTTTTTTTTGAAAAATCCTTAAATGGAAAAAAAATCTTTTTTTGTTGATGATTCATTTTAATGCTTAAATGCTTTTAGGCTTGCAGTGTAAATAAAATATTGTATAATAAATTAATCATCTACATTTAAAAGGGTTTTTTTCAACTTTGAGGATTTAAAATAAAAAATCGCACCTTGCGCCACAATATGAAGTATGTCAAAAAAATACAAATAAATAGTAGTATTATCTGTGTGTAAGGATAGAACGGCCTTACAACCTTATGATTCCAGAGATAGCCTCATTTTTAATGTCAGCGCCATACAAATTTTTCTTTAAAAAATTATAACTCCTTCATTTGTACACGCAATTGCTTCGTACGACATTTTATAGCATAGTAATGATCAGCAGAATCCATTTCTAGCCAAAAAAAAATACCCTTGAAAATTCAAGTCTCTATGTCTATGAAAGGCGATTTTCAGCCCACTGTGCGACGTACGATAGCCAGTAAGCGTGAACTTTTTATGACAACGACATTGGTCTCCCCTACACCCGCCTTGAAAAGCGCTTCGAGATTTGGTATTAAATTTGGAAATTCTTATTTTGTCCTACATAAACTTCCTTGTGGAATCGGTGTCAAGGATGATGCTTTATAAAATGAAAATCATTACATTTCATCGCCGTTTATTTACACGTATATTTTACCAAGCCCAAACTACGCGCGTTTTCCACTCGATAAACTATTCTGAGAATTTTATATCGCCCCTTTCACACGTTGAAAATGGAAAGTATAGTCAAATATTTAATGACTATAAACTATGTAATGGTTCACCTGAATTATTTTTGGATTTAGTGTCCAAATATTATTGATAATTCGGTTAAATTTTATCTTCATTGTTAAGTCTCTTATTTTTACCTGTATCTCACGCATTTAAATACGCTTCAAATCCACATAAAATTGATTTAAATATTATATTGTGACTACGTCACTCGTTACCGTTGATGCGGGCTATGACGTATGGGGCCCGCTGTTGTGCAAAAGCGTGGTGGAGCGGGGGCTTGCGCTCCGTAGGCGGGCCCCCAGCTTCTAACACTCTTCAGGAACTTCCTCATGCGTTGTCATACTATAGCTGATAGGCGGTTCTTTATACAAGATCAATGTGTTGCAGAGTTAAGGTGGAAACACATTATTAAAACCCGACGCGACCCGATGAAACGCGATGCGTGTTGAGTCGAATCAAATGTATTGTTTTCTAATGGCGTCTTACATGGCGTCGCGTCGGATGTTCATAGTGTGATTCTGGTCATAAGAAAACAATACATTTGATTCGACTCAACACGCATCGCGTTTCGTCGGGTCGCGTCGGGTTTTAATAATGTGTTTCCACCTTAAAACCAGTCAGTTTCAAAATAAATATATTATGAACTAAGGAAAATTATAGTGGAATTCAATCAGAAATGGACATATTTTTGTAATTAATAACAGCAAATATTAACTAGACTTTTCTTTTAAACTTTTCAGATTGAAGCTTTTGTTGAGATAAACTAATGTACAGGATTTTCCAATAAGAGGTGTTATTTTGAATAGCCCGCTATTTCGGTAGATGTTACTTTTGAAGCTGTCATTTTTTGACATTTGACAAGTCGAAACTACGCCATTAATAAAAATGGAACGATACACGCTTCAACAACGAATTGAAATTATTAAAATTTACTTGAGTGAATCAAATGCAAATCATCTTGAGTGATGAGGCCCATTTCTACCTCGGTAGCTTCGTCAACAAGCAAAATTGTCGCATCTGGGGCTCGGAAAATCCAAGATTTATTGTTGAAAAGCCTCTCTATCCTCAACGTGTGACTGTTTGGTGCGGTTTATGGTCCGGCGGAGTCATTGGACCTTACTTTTTGGAAAATTAGGCTGGAGCAACATTTACGGTGAATGGATTGCGCTATCGAGAGATGATTAATGATTTTTTATGGCCGGAATTGGATAGTATTGATCTGGACAACGTTTACTTTCAACAAGACGGCGCTACGTGCCACACAAGCAACGAAACCATTGATCTTTTACGATTGAATATCAAAATAACACCTCTTATTGGAAAACCCTGTATTACATGGTCAGTGTGTTTTTGGTAGTCAGCAAATATAGTTCAATGTAGTTACAGATACAGTTTAGTTTATGAGTAACCAAATAAGTGGTACAAAGTTACACATTGTTTTAATTATACCCGACAAAAATGTCCAGTTAAAATAATAATAGTATCTTTATTGTAATAAATTAACAACTAGTGGCTTGTAAATTAGATACATAAAATTAACAATAGAAAATTGTGTATAACAGTGGATAATATGTAAAAAAATAGGAATACATAGTTATACGTTATCGTTGCGTTACTGTAATGAACATATTTCTGTTTCCACGTGTTCGGTGTATCGCAGTTAATTGCGCTTCGCTTTACAAACGGTTTGTACATAGTGTATGACAAAAGTTATTATATTAGTATTAAATTAGCAGGTATATTAGACGCATAATAATAATAATTGTTATCACACCTCCGATAATAAATAATAAGGCTGTCAGTAATATTTGAGGACTTAAAGAGCCTGCAAGGTTATGTGATTCCACTGAAAGGATCTCTCTTTTTTATGATATTAAAAAATAAATCGTTTTTTTCTTTTGATATTATTCCTCTTTCCTATATTTCCAAGACACAAATTTAAAATTATTTTTTTAACGAGTTGATACACGTTAAATTAATATTTTCGTCATCATAATAAAGGCGAAGGGAATTCGACTACGGGTGATTGGTAAAAAGTCACCTTCCAAGAGTCGGCGTTTCTTAGCTAGATTTATATGTGCCGTACCACTTTATACCTAGTTGCTTAATATTATGTGCAACTTTGTCAGAGTCATTTATTTCATTAGATTTAATCGTCGGTTAAATCGAAGGCACCTATTGGAAAGGTTTTATCTATGAGGAAGCGCGGTTCACCTGGGTAGAGGTGTGGGTCTGTTGCCTATGTTGTGCGTAGGCCCGGCCTGTCGCCTTGTACAACGGGCCCAAGTTACATAAGAAAGTGTGTCACGGTCCTGAAATGGAGCCACTCGGCCGTCTTCCCATGGCCCGGTAGCTCACTGCACCAACCAACCAACCTCCATATCTCGTAACCGAGCAACCAACTCTTCTTAGCCTCAATTCTGATCCACATCTTGAGGCTGTATTCCGTCCTCCAAACGATGGACGTCCTAGGTGAAGCGGCTTAATCGCTTCCCGTGTCCACTGTACAATGTGTGCATTTGTACATCCAACGCAAATGGCCCCAAGTGTTTACTAGTTTTAGAGGAAAATATCATTCATTCAATTTATACCCATTTTCTAATGCAGTGGTTTTGAATCGTTTCTTAGTCACGGTACACTTTAATAATAAAAGGTCGTAAAACTAACAACAAAAAAGCATGAACCTACCTTCAATTAAAAGAAAATGTTCTATTTATAAAAACTGTATCCGAATAACATCGTGTCGGATTTAGCATATTTCATATATTAGTGCTTAGTCTTTATTAGTAATTCTTAAAAATACTAATAAAGACTCAGTAAACGCCACTTTTATTTTTTATGCTTAATACCGATCGGGTTTCACTACAACTGAAGCTTCTTCAGGGCATAAGAATACACTACTGAAATTTACACGTAACATGAGTTGCATGTTTCAATAGGGAACATCCCAAGTATCGGACCTTAATTTGGATTTATTTGGTTGTTGATGACTTTGCTATTAAAGTTTTTGGCATTCCGTGACTCTAATGCCTCTAAGTTATCCAGTCAGAACTCTATTCTGTTTTTAAGTAGTAAACTGACGCCTGTATTTTTTACTAAACGTTTGGTCTGTTGAGAAAACAAGCTCACGGAAAACTTGCATTCCAAAGAACACCGGTTAAAAACCACTCCCAATAGGTACATTGTTCATAATCCGGATTCCTCTTATTATCTCAATTGATTGCATCTAGTTATCACTCCGCCTCGCTAGTGAAGATTCTGTACCTTTTTGTATTGCAATGTTTTTGCATCAACTTCTTTTATAATCGTCGTGCCGCTCGAATGCATTCTGTTTTTTTATACATCTATTTTAGGATGACCTGTTTCAAGTAACTGTATTCAGATTCAGTCCAAAGTAAGTGATCAGCAATTGTGTTTTTAAATATTTAAATGAGTTCAGTAAGTGTTCATTCGGACTGCATGCACGCCATTTTAATAATCTTCCTAGAAATTCATTTGACCTGTCGGTCTATAAAGAAAATGATATTCCACAGAAACGGTGTTTTTGTGTCAACCATCGAGAGGCTATTGTTGCAATCATGTGCTCTATTTTTTTATGGTCGTGTTTACATTCAAGTTTTTATTTCATTATATACCTACCTATTTACATTTCAATCGGCACGACTCAATAATGGTATCGTCTGTTGAACGTGACAAGTATCGTATTTTTTCTGATGTCGCCCTCAATTATCCCTCGCTTCTTATTTACAAAGCAGAAAATCGGTCTCTCTGAAACAACAAAAGCTCTCAAGCGGTGATCTCTGGCGGCATGAAATTCGGAAAGGTTTTCTCGTCTGGAATGTTTAGTTCAACGCTAACACTATTCTCAGTTCGCAGTTATTTCGTTCATGAGCCATGGGACTTAGACTTATTTATTTATCTCTCAAATAAGTTCAGACGCTATGTTGATTATAGCATGAAGTTTGACACTCTGGCCAAGTCGGGTATTGAAGTTTTTCTAAAATATTAAAATTAATACATTCATAATATTTATTCATAAAAATGTAAGTCAATCGATGAATTTTTCCGAGATCAATAACATTTTTTTCCTTATGATTGATGATCTGTGTGTTGCTCCATATGACAATGAATAATGACTGTATTTAAGTGGTAAAGAAGGATGTCAATGCTGCTGATTTCCTTAAAATCCGCCTTTCGATTAGACCGTTTAAAAGTAGAAAATATCAATAGTAATTGAAGCGAAAGTAGTCTATCGCCTTATCTGCTCACCTCGTGACGTTAAGTAGAAAATGATTTAAAATTCGCTTCGGCCGGAGTAGGTCATCGTGTCGCGTTCGTGACCCCTTATAATTTATTACAAATGATTCTCTCATGTACAATGGATTCCGATAACGATTGCCCTCCTATAAAAAATAATTATAATCAATTACAAGACTCGGGGTACATACTGACCGTCATCAACAGTAGTTGGTATATAGTGGCGTATGGCCGCCTGTAACGCAATCAATCGCCCTCACAATCCTTCGCCCACATTTTAATTTACCTACTTTATACTTTGAAGTCATCATTCTACTATTTGTTTGGTGGAAATTCATTCTACAGATGTAATAATTTGATTAAATTCTATTATTCCCACTTTCCCAACAAACTACCTACACGCGATTCAAATCACTGAAAAATAAGCTTTAAAATGAACATCGTAACTTCGATCGTAAATCCTTAAAGTTCATTTCGGAAATTACCAACTCTGAAAATAGAAATTATGAATAATAAATAATGTATTAATGCATTATCATCATATATAAATCATAATTGTATAGCCCGTATCTAAGGCAGTAATAAACCACATGAAGGTGTTTTGAAATGTCATTTTTGCTACTAAAAATGTTATAATATAGTTGTTTTAATTACAATATTCTGATTTAGTGTATTTCGGGAGCCGACGTCATCGTTACTATTGTACTTATTATCTACACTTAACCTGTATTCCCATAATAACCTGCACATTGCCTTCGTCAATCTGGAAAATTGGTTTGCAGAACACTTGAATACCTAAGAACCTCACTCTCAATTTTACAAAACTACACGTGTGTACTCGTTTCAGCTAAAAGATCTCATTTTGCTGGTTCCCCGTTATCATTGTGAAACGCGTAAACAAGTCTTGGTCCGGTCGCTTCTCGCGTATTAATTTTTACGTTTGCACAAGAAGTGCAGGATTGATATTAATTGAATTCTGAATGCAAATAAGCCAAGGTTTGCTCGCCGAACATCTACCATCCACCGTCGACTTGAGGTTGTCTCGCCTGTATTAAACGCAGTCCCTGCGTTTTTCTCTCGTTTCTCTCTTTTGAAATGTATTTCCGTTCAAGGGGACCGACCCAGTAACCCTTTTGTACAGAAACATGTAGATACTGAATACTGAAGGCGCCTTGCCACTCGCCAAGAGTACTGCGAGAAGCAATGCGACTCCATAATATTAGCCGTCACCGGAACATCACTACTGATGAATGCATCTAAGTGACGTTAGTTTTTATAGAGCCACTTTAATTATAAAATGTCATTTCAGAGGTGGAAGATATTTAAAACTTCGTGGTTATAACGAAATTGGATGATTTCAGTTCACGAATGGGGAATTAAAAATACAGAAATCACATTTCACTGTGCTCAAATGATACAATATTTAGGTACTACCGGGCTAGCTCAGAATTAAAATTTTCAACCTTATTTGTGAATTTCTACTTTCTAAAGCGATGTGTTTTGAGTTTCTATCTAAATTGCCTTGCATTTAGGGGGATTTCGCCATTCTCTGGATACCTTATCCATAGGATAACGTAAATTAATAAATTAACAAATAATACTCGCAATAGGTAAAAAACTCGAATAACTTATCCGATATATTATAGCTTATAGCCACAAGAGGAATGCCTCGGATGTACTTTTTGTGTTATATAAAAAATATTATTTTGTTCTTAAAAAAATTAACGTATTATAAACTTGGAGCAAACATTGAAAGAGTTGTTATTTGGGCATTAGGTATTTCTCGTCTTGTAAATCCGCTTAGAATTTAGCATCTTCTGTATCCACTCAAATTATTTCTTGAATTTTACGAGGTAATTCCGTTGGCGTTCGTCGCCGCACGGTCTGCATACGACTTGGCAGACGGCGGTTTATTCATAATTTATCGATAGGTAGTATTGACAGACAGCCTGTCGATTGGGAATAACTAATAGAGGATTATTTTCTAATACAAGGTGGCCTGTCAAAGGTTGTGAACCTAAAGAACTGTATTGTTGTTGATTATTTGTATATTGATTTTAGTGACAATGTACACATATCTTTTTTGGATCTTATTAATAAATACTAGCGTAGACCCCTGAAAAATGACGGGAAAGTCTGTAATCTTTATAAACCAGATCCAATTTTGAAAATGACAACTAAAATTATTTTCTTTTAAAACATTATATCATAGGTAGGCACTTTGTCGCTTGTATGAACTCTTCAAAAACAAAGTAAATCCGAGTTCATTGAACCAGATTTACGCAGGATTCACACAACCAAAATGAGTATTATTAATACCTTACCATATTATCAATGGCGTGTAATCCATTAAGACTGAAAAGCTGTGCCTACCCAATGAATGGCCAAACATAAAAATATGTTAAAATATAGAAAAATATACTAGTTTCCGATCGAAATATATTTTCCGAGAATTTGGTAAGGAACTTTTATACCCATTTATTCTGTTGGCAACAACAATCAGCAGGAGACGATACATAATGAATGCTATGATAATTTTCAATTACATTTTCAATTCACATTTGATCCACAAACGTGAAAAACTACACACAGCCTATCTTTGTTCATAAATGCACGCCGCTGTATTTACTTTTACTATATATATTTGCTTGTTACTTATTAAATGTGTATTTATTTTAGTGACATTATATTTTCATAGTTAATTTTATTTGAGTTTGCTCTCTGAATTCAGGTGTGCATCTTTTATCAATGCATTTGGAATTCGTTCACGTCTTAGTACTTTGCGAGTCTTGAAGAAAATAGGGATAGATCCGTCTTTAGGAGTCGATGCAAGAGAAATAAATAAAGCTAAGATGGGGGAAGAAAGCCATTAGGGTGTACGAGGTAGGAGGGTAGTGGGACGTTAGGGGTGAATGACTCGCACCAGGGCAGATGGAGTCGAGGCCCTATTCCTGCGCTACGGGTGACTGAATCGGAATAAAGCGTCTTCAACATGAATATCGTGTCTTTCCAAGGATTTCTTTTATTTGGAATTAAACTGGCTGGTAGAGTGAGCGAAATGCAGGTAGCATCATAAATAAATCATTTGTGGAAAAATATCGTATTTAACACGAATTGCAAGGTTCAATAAATTATTGTTATAATCAGATAGTGACGCTTTTTGATGTGAAACATCTTTTGGCGCGCCTAGGGGGTAAAACCGACTCTTGTGTAGAAGCGCGGCAAGGAGGGTTGACGCTCTTGCACGGAACGGAACATTCGGCCAGCCTCGACTCTTTCCGTCTGGCCGCCAAAACTCTGTGCGCGGAAGGCCTATTATTGTGTGGCATGACGGAACGACACTTCATTCGGCTAGTCTCGTGACTCTGCGCTCTCTTTGTTACCTATACTAAAATTACTTAATATATTTCCATATTAATAATTTTTATTTTTTATTATCAAAAATATAAAGACTTTCATTTTTACTTCCTTTAATAAAAATCAATTCGATTTTTCACATCTGCCAAGCGTCCAGTGTCGGATATTATTTTGTTAATGTTGGATGGTGGTTCATATTGTATCATTTACCACTCACCTTTGAGATCGATCTCATAATCAGTATTATTGCTTGATACCGTTAAGCATAACATATGGGCCGTGTGGCCCGTGTTGTGTGCAGTGTGGCAGCTGCCATTGCGCTCGTGGCTTGCTGAGAGTCGATCGGGTCTGCCCGCCGCCGCTGCTGGGCCCGACCGGCGACCGGCGACCGGCGACCGGCGAACGTTCCGTCCCATTCCGTTCCGTATTCTCCGGCTCTGTATACTATTCCAAGTCTAGCGGCTCGTTTTGTGGCCCGTGGCCTTGCCGTTCCGTTGTTGGCGGAGATGCCTTTTCCTCGCCCATTGTTTCAGTAGCTACGCGCGTCATTTTTTTCTACGTTATGCCGGGTACCCAAGTTTGCAACAATAATAATTTTGGTCATCCTCCAAGATTAAGGACAATGTTTGATGTCGGCGATAAACCTTCACACTCTCACTTCTGTTCAAATAATTAAATTAAATTGCTCATTAATATGGTCGACATTGATACTTGGTATCGTAAAATTTTTCGCAACACATTTAATTGATAAAGATCATTCCTTTCAGAACTCTTCCGGTACAGACAGAGTAACTTCATAGAAATGGAATAGGTATACGCTTGAATAATTAATTCATAAAGTAAGCATGGTTTTATCGAATAGTAATAATTAAAAAATATATATTTCTTAATATACTCAATAAAATAGTGTTCAAATAGAATAAACAGTGTAAAAAAAATTGTAAAAAAGTATAAACCACAACGATATTGCTACCTGTGAAAGTTTTATTCAATTTGTGATAAAATAAAACAATACTAATATGAATCGTTTGTCGAAGGTTAAAATTTTTATAATTTGTCCGGCTCTTGTTAAAATATTAACCAGGTTACTTTATTAACAACAAAAATTTCACAGAACTAGTAAAATTAAGCTTACAAACAAGTAGAATAATTATTATACTACTAACTCGCCCACCTGGACATACATTTACCATTTAAAAGTCATTATTTGAGGTTAAGAATTGACTATTGACCGGATGGTCGAATAACGGAAAATAGGCATAATAATCTTCCTACGTGTTTTTTTTTCAATCTAATAGGTACGTACTTACATTTATTAAATATTTGTAGTGTCGTGATGACAGCTCTCTTTTATTTCCATTCCGATTGAGGCGATGACAATATGTATGTAGACATTATGCTCTCGGATTGAACAAGTAGGTATCTAATTGAAGAAGATTTCTCCATTGAAGTATAATGTATGCAAGGGCCATACATGATGAAGAACTCGCTCCATTGTCTCGCGCCCTGGTCTCTGTTCTCAGTTCTCTAGTCGGTGTTGCGAGCAGGCCGTTTTGAGGTCACCTCAAAATGCACTCAGATTTGGACCGTCCACGACGCACCAATCTTTGATCACCAAACTGTGAGTGTGCTGTACAATGACGAAAACAGAAAACCAAAAATTGTTCCTAAATTTTATACCTGATCTGACATCATTATGCATGAGACGTTTGCATCTTTTTGTATCAGTCATATTTACTTGACGCTTATGATTTTACTAGATCAAAAAAGTACCAAAGGGCTAAAATTGCTGATATAGAAAACATTGTGAAGCAACTTAAAAGCTCTTCTCCTGGAATCGATAATATCAGAATGAGCGATATTAAAAAACATATATTAACATTAGGTCCAATTATAACCCATTTTGTAAACAGAATCTTATTTGAAGCAAAAATTCCAGATGATTTAAAATGTAGTATTATCAGACCCATTTATAAAGGAGGTGATCACACCATTTTGGGTAATTATAGACCAATCAGTATTTTGCCATCACTCGAAAAAATTCTTGAAAAATACATTCAAATTAAATTAATAAAATATTTGGAAGATTTTTCTATTATTGATACTAACCAATATGGATTCCAAAAAAAAAAGGGCACTGAAGTGCTACTTCAAAAGTTTGCCAGCTTGATAAATAATAATTTAAATAATAAACATCATGTATTAGTCTTATTTATAGATTATTCCAAGGCATTGGACACTATTAACCATAAAAAATTGTTGAAAATACTAGAAATCATAGGAATAAGAGGGAAACTTCTAAAGCTATTTGAAAATTATTTGAACAACAGGTGCATGCAAATAAAGCTTTTGAACACTTTAAGTAAAAAAAGAAAAATCTTAGCAGGTGTTCCTCAAGGTTCCATATTAGGTCCTATTTTATATATAATTTATGTATCTTTTATTAAATTTATTTTTAAACATGTAAAACACTTTGTGTACGCGGATGATACTGCATTGGTGTTTTCTTGCAGTGATTTGCAATTATGTATTGAACTTTTACAAAAAGATTACATTGAACTTTTAAAATGGTCTCACGACTCTGGCCTAATCATAAATGCAAAAAAAACTAAATTGATACACATTAGATCACCCAATGCCAAGGTAAATACTATTATACCCGAAATTAAAACACACAATTCAGATTGCCTACATGTTGGTATCCCTGCGTTGTGTACATGTGAAAATATTGAACTGGTTAAAAAATATGTTTATTTAGGTGTTATTATTGATTGTTTTTTCAAATGGGATTTACAGATAAATAAAGTCTGTGAACGACTGAGATCTATTATTAGTAGATTATATAAATTAAAATTTTATGTTCCAATATGCACACTTCGAATAATTTATTTATCACTAGCTGAATCTATCATAAGGTATGGAATTACAGCTTGGGGATTTTCCTCTAAAACAAATATAAATCATGTTCAAGCAGTTCAAAATTCTCTTGTTAAATTATTAGCTCATAAAAGTTTATATGAACAAAGGCATAATGTTCCACACCTTTATCAAAATCTGAAAATCCTCTCGGTAAGAGCAATTATGTGGTATAAAATAATTTTTCAGCACATAAATAGCCCTATGTACATAAATAGACTGGAACACACTTACAATACTCGATTTACATTAAATGAAGGACTAATCGTACCAAAGCATGTAAACAAATATGGAAAAAGAACGCTAGACTACATGATACCAAATTGTTTAAATATGTTACCTGCAGAAATCAAAAAATGTACAAATATAAAAAGAAATTTTTTGTTGAAAAATTGGCTAGCTGAAAGAAATAGTTTGTACTAGACTCTAATACAAACTATTTCTAACTGCATACGCTTTAATTGTTTTTTGTTTTTATTTTTATTGTATTACACCTCTCATGATATGAATGTATACATTTGATATAATCTGTTTAAGTTAAAAGCACCCAATGACAAACTACTTTAAAGTAGTTTATTGGGACTTTTTGATTTTTGTATATTATTTTTGATATTTAATAAAAAAAAAAAAAAAAAAAAAAAAATAGTGACCATATACATAACAGACCAGTAGACAAGCGTACAAAGAAAATATAAAAACTCCGACAATAAATTCAAGCTTTGGACAAAGACACTACCAATACCATGCTATAAAAGCTTTCAACAGTGTAAAACTTGAAATTAAAATTGAGGAAAGTAAAAATAAATTCACACACAAAATTACAAAATGGATTAAAGAACAAAAAAGACAAGATTACCAAAATGTCGTATCATAAAATAAAAATAAAACCTACACGTAACACACAAAACCAATATAAACACACATTACACACAAACACACAAGATTATATTTTAAATGTATTATTTTCTCTTCAAATGTATTATGTAGATTATATTTTCATATTATAAAATGAAGGCCTCAGCACGGGCAAGCCCCCCAGTGAGGCCAACATTACTGGAAAAATTTGAAATGTAAAAAATATTGTACCAAAAAAAAAAAGTATAATAATTTAATTATATCACTCGAAAATAAACAGGTGGTTAAAAATGGCAGTAACCTCCAAAATGATTATTATATACAACAATTATGGTTGAGGCTTCCCACAGCCAGAAGCTAAGTAATCTTGCATTGTCAGCTTACTGACAGCCTAGTGGAGATATGTACACTGCAAGGCTGTACATGTTGGAATATCCTTAAGAATGAGGATGAAGCACAATTCAAATGAATACTCCAAATTTCTAAAAACGTTTTGGAACATATCTTCGTTATTTATTTGCGACGCATCAGCATAAAGGCGTCCTGTGTTGTGCTGTTCATTATTTTTTCGGCAGTCCTTTGTCACGCGTCGACGAGATTCAGATAACATTTGAACGTGTGATCAGGGCTTTATCCTCACAGATTGCAAAATCAAAAGCAAACTTTGGTCAGATTCTACAGATTACCCTCGGATACCTTAGATGAATCAGACTGACCCAGATGCCTTTTCTCTCTATTTTAGTTTTTATCACTCTGCGTCTCAAATACCACAAAATAATTAATAATCGGAGACATTTTTAAACCTTTACAAGTTAAATTGGCTGTTAACAATATTAAAAAGTTTTTAGTTTAGTTTATTTGGTAGGCAACACTAAACTTGTTTATGGTTATTGGTTTATGTCTACATAATTAAAAAGACTTTGCTTAACAAGTTTAGTAAGCGCGCTTACGGGGGTATTATTTTTAGTAATTTAAATAATAAACTACGAACTGTTTTTGCTGGGTAGGTCCGGGTCACAATTTTGTGGTTTTTATTTTTTTAACTAGTTAATTCTTTTATAGTACCTACTCTTCACAGTGCTATAAGAAACATATTATGCCCAATTAATTCTGGGTACCTCTTCACTCTCTCGAATCAACGTGCGATTAATTTAACTGGGTTATCGTTCCGCGAGTATTTTTTTCTATTTGTTTTTGTATTTGACGTAGTTATTGTAAGTAAGAATCATCTCGGATCAAATTCGCAATTTCACGCGTATTTGCATACCTTTCAACGGCGAATGTGGGACACCTTTCTTCCGTATCTAGTTGGTTGAATAAACAAAAATGACACATTTACGAAAATCTCACGCGAGGCGTTCCGTAGCTAACCGCTTTCTGAATATTAAAGATGTAATCTGTAATAATATGATCATTAACATTAAAACCTAAATCATTTGGCATTAATCTCTACTGCAAATTTTTTTTTACCCCTTATTATATTCATTGCCTAATATTAATTCATTATGTTAATTTATTTATTATGATTTTAAAAAACAATCTATTCATGTACCTACCTATTCTTTTTTATTTGTGCAGTTATCGCAAAATAAAAAATATACAAATTAATTTTTTTTTGTTGATTTGGTGTCCTAATTAGAATATCTTGTCTTCTATTTCTATAAGTTTGATCATTTTGACAGTTTATCTCACAAGTTTGATCCATTTATAAATATTAAAATTCCAATTACCACGTATTTCATAAATTCTTTACTTGTAGGTAATGTAATTACTAATGACTAATTACTTTTCTAGATTTGTAAAGCGCTCCTGAGGTGACACTTCCCAAAAATGGCTAGAAAAATTAGTCGCATTATTTTGTTGGTAGCATCTTAGCGTTTTCTCTCCTTTTTTATGCATAATGCGCCAAAGTGCATTGAACTTCCTTCCATTCCCTGCGATCCCACTGCGTCTTGGCTTATTCTTGGAGGAGTCACTTCCCCTCCTCTTTACTCTGCTATGCTCGACTATAATACTGCATGGTGCACAGTGCACAACGCGCCTTTGCTGTAGCATGTACATGTACTACGCTCACTGATTCCTATACTTTGTACTCTGCTAGTAGTTATTGTATGAGGGCAGATGTCTAGAGTGGGACCGGCCGACGTTCCCTCTGTACAGTGTACATTGTACATCCGCCGACTAAATTGGATTTCTCGAACCCTTGATAAATATTATTGTCAGCTTGTCACGGCTGAAAACCGCCCTGACATTCGGTCGAAACTGAAAACATCAAATACAAGCGGGCCGGCTCATCAGCCTTCATCAAATTAGATCCTGTTTTTAAATTGAATCGCTTTGGATACCGAGGTATTTCGCATCGGTGTTGCTGAATTCAAATAGCAAGCGTTGTTTCTTGGCAAAGTAACACTTCTAATTTTGTCTGTTTTATTACTCAAAACTTATTATTATTTTGTATGAAGTTGTTTAGTTTTACATACACGTACAGGTAAATCATTTGAGGACACATTTGAACGTACTTTGAGCACGCCAATAGTATCGAAAGTTACTAGAAACTTAAGACTAGTTGGAACACCCCCCCGAAGTACCCTTTTACTCCGCTAATGCCCAAAGATAATGTGTACGTAGCAACGTTTATTAGTTTCGTTTAAATTTAGACTGGCGATTCAATTTCACGTTGTTCTTTTTATATTTGAATGTTTCATTCTTCTGCTTCCGATCAAAACCAAAATTATTATAATTATTTTAAGTAATCTTTGTTCTGTCCAGTATACCACTATACATGCAAGGGTATCTTTAAAATGATTTACCTGTAGCTCTTTATTTAATACTTAAGTTTACGTGTAATTATTTTCTTTTGCTTGTGCTTGTACACATCGTTTTTTTTAACTTGACATGTTTTTTTAATGCAAAATGATTGGATTGGATTGAATTAATTCTATTTGGATGTTATAGCCTTCCATTCATTCACAGCTTTCATTAAATGTCACATTATTTTTTGGTGTATTTTCCTCCCAGCAGCATCGTTTTCCGCGCCTAAATTTATTAATATGCTATAAATTTTAGCCATTTTAAGCGCCTCGTTCGTTTCGACCTATACCCTGCTGCAATCTCTCTTTCTATTCTATGAAAAAGAGAGAGATGTTATAATGGAACTACCAGGGAATCTATCAATGGAACTATACACTCGTACCCTCGTCAATTTCCGACTTAACTTTTCCAAAGTATTGTCTACTACTCTAACATTCTTTTGTTATGACAAGATGATTTATCTCAAGAAACTCGGGGTGTGGATAATTTGTTTATTCCTCTAGAGCTAGAGCTAGTGTCTATGAATTAGGGGAAGCTGTTCAAGTTTGGTAAACATTTTTGCAGTAGGCGCATTACCCAAAAATTTGTGAAATCTCCTGTTTAAATGATAACTTTAAATTTAAAAGACATTGTGTGAATAAGTATGCACTTTATATTTATAATTTATCTAACTTTGAGAAAAGAATTTGTGTTTAACAATTCGAATTAGGCATATAATAATTTGTTTTTACGATAGTACCAAATCATACCACTAGGCTTCTGTAGTTGTTCTTTGTTTATACGTCGAAAACAAACTATTTCATTCATTCCTCAAACAAAGGCTACATGGACTTCAAAATAAAAATATTTCTGCTAATATTTTCATTTATTCCATACTAAAATTTAAATTAGAAATTTCTAATATTTTGTTTCCCTAATATTATTGTTATGTTAATATTGACCATATTTATGCCCTACGTTTTCTTTTAATGTTAATTTTTGCTATTCACTTTTAATGCACTAATGTAATTTATTAATAATTGTTTTATGTAAAAGCCCTAAGGGCGTAAATAAATAAATATTGTTGTTTTCGTGATAACTTTTTGTTTTGATCCACGAGTGTTCACTTGGTGACAATCTTACCTTTCTCACTTCAGGGGGTGATTAATCTTTCTTCCCTTGCACTGGGCGCCTGTCCTGCAGGGTTCGTTAACCCCCCCTTACTCGTGTGCCTAATATCTGTACTGGGCCCCCGGCAAAGGGGGCCCGGCCCCTTAGGGCTTCGGCTGATTGGGGAGCTTCTGGGGTCGCCCTTGCTGTACGGGACAATGTTTCACACGCATGATTCCCCCAAATAACGTGATTCACCATTCTTTTAAAAATATTCTCTACCCACGTTTAATGTTAGGTATTTAAACAAAGTAGTGACCTTTGTGGTAATTGGTGATACGGTGTCGGTCTAATGTGATAAAGAATCTCGCGGTTAAACAAAAGGCCATAAATAATATTACAAATAATCATTAAAATAAAAATGTTAATGTTTGTTTGTTCAAAATCTAAAGATCTTCACCGATTGCTTTGAAATTTTGACACAAGTTGCATTCGAATACGCGTGTGTTTTTATATACCTACGTTATATAGATGTCACCTATGACAGGTAAAAACATGTTTTTTTTTCTACAGCGCCATCTGTTGGATGTAAAAGCAACACGCGCTCTTCTTTCTCTATATGCACAAAAAGACTGAGCCACAGCAACGCGAGGCGGGTTACAGCTAGTAACAAATGAAATTATTATTATTTTGTGTAGTGTTTTAATGAGTAAGAATGTTACCCATATTTTCAGGTAACATTGTAATATTAAATTGTTTTTTTTATTGTTTGTTTATTTTTTATAAACAATCAATTTAACCCCGCGTGATAAGTTACAAAAACTATGTTTAACACATGCCAAAATCAATCCATAAAAATTCCGTGTAGTTATTTAATAATAAGATGATATAAAAAGACGTCACACAATGCTGAGTCGGTTTATGACTCGTTTATCAATAAATTATTGGCAATCTTCTAAGGGGAACCGCGGCAGACTTTCTTTCCGTAGAGATTTTCGTTTCTGGTTTAAATTCAGCAACGACTGCTAACCTAAAAACATCGTTACAACACACGCGGATATTTTCTATTCTAGAGCTAGCTTAGTTCGCCGGCATATTTTACCATTTATTTATGCTGAAAATTCTTTACGATATTCTTGCAATCAATCATGGACGCACTTAAAATGTTATATTATTATTTATTTATTTTTAATTTAAATAAATATTAATAACTGTATACACCACTATTTTATCTAAATAATCATTATTATTTAAGTTTCAATGACGCCGCAAAGTGAATTTGTAATTATTGAAGACGTTATATTATTATCTTTTCAGTGTGTGTTAGTTGTTTAATGCTCATTCATTTTCAGTTTCAAGCAACATGTTACCTCTGTAGTTTCCGACACATGTTAATTTAGATATGTAAAAAACTACTACCTGATAGATATCTATACTCTGTGGATAGCCCTCATTGTAAACCTCGGTAGGGATTAAATGCATACAAATCTGAGGATTATTATGTTTATCGTCACATGTCTTTCCTTTCCTACTTGCTGCCCCAAAAACGGGACGGTTACCACTTTTTTTATCATGCATCTTGCACTTTCCATCTCTGTCTTTTTTGGGTTTCATATCCATCAGGTAGTTGCGTTATTTCGTTTTGTTTGTGTTCCCAATTGATCGACCTTGTCTTTCTCTCTCTCTCTCTCTCTCTCGAAGCCGTTTTGTCCCACTTTTTGGTAGTGTGCGTGTCGTACTTTTTATATAAAATACTCGGATCACATAAGATCCAAGCGGCGACTACTTAAAAAAATGCTACCGTGGCGCCTTAATTGCGGATTTATGCTAAAATTTAGTTGTGCAAAGAAGTTTAGACGTTTACTCCATCTTCGCAAATTTATTATTCAATAATTAACCGAAAGTGGCCTTTTAGGTGGTGCTCTTGCACAGACCGGACTGCAGCCTTGATAGCCAAATGAATCTAAATTGAAGAATCTTTGACAATTTTCGACTATATTAACTTAAATTTACTGTCTCGCACATATTTGTTGATTTTCGCGGTTTTAACAATTGTTCAAATGAACCTGTTTATTTGACGAAATAGAGTGCTTGTACAGTACCTAGGTACACCGCCGTGTGTATTTTTGTTTTCGGAATTCAGACGAAGTAAATCTGTTAGTTTCGGCTTCCAATCGAACACGAAGCGTGTCCTTGTATTAGTATGAGTATGAATGTTGAACACCGACTGTAAAAGGCCCATATTATTTCGGTCACAGCGCAGTCTAAATTCCAGCGCCGCTAGATCTGGCCACATTCACACAATCATATTTCGTCCGTTCCCATTCTGATCGGATTGACACTAATAGCTCACTCACTTTGCGGGCATATTATGTATTGTGAAACGCGTGGGCCGTCTCGCGTTTTTATTTTATATTTAGGTCTCGAACCAGATATATTCATCAATTGTATCGCATTCTGTGTAAACGCACCGAGATGTGCCGCCTACTTGAGCAGCAGAACAAATCGGAACGGCGCAGATCCAGATCGCGTCTATCGAGAGCGATTTCGATTCTGGTAAAATAATGCGGAGGGAAAATTGCTGCACATTCGAAAGTTCCCCTCGATCCTAATTATTTTTTGTCATGCTCAACTTTTTTCTTTCAACAGGCGTTTCCGATGTATTCAGGTCGCTAGAGTTGTTAGTGGCCATAAAAAAGTAATCGAATCTATTCGAGTTTTTTCGAGTCCTTTAGAACAGATGGATTGAAGCTTCGCAGGCAGATCGTTACTCTACATTTCTAAGATAGTTAATCAATCTGTCAAAGTTGTATGAATCTATTTTAAATATCCATAGGCATTTTGCGTCTGTGATACAGATCAAATAGCATTTTCAATGTTGTGACTCATGAAGGTAGTAATTCCTCATTTATTATAGGCTTCTTACAATGTCGCTTTGTGTGTATATAAGTTGGTTGGTTGGTTGGTTGGTGGAGTAACAAGGCCGGTTTGGTTGCGCGAAGGTTGCACGTCGGTCGGGGGCGCGCAGGTATAGCGGGCACGGCGCGGGTCCACGAACCCGAGACCCCAAGGTCCTGAGGTCTCTAGGCCCCTTCTCCCTCGACCCCCACATCCCAGGACGGATATTACAACCATTTCACATCCAACCTACCACTAGCGATGGCTAAAATCTAAAACCCAAATAAATTTCGACTAAATTATACAAATACTTTATTTCAAACCATGACCGGTTTCTGAAGAACTCTCCTTTGCGACAGGACGAAGCTATTTTGGAAAATGAATAATTAAAATAATCCACAAATTTAACTGCTTTTAAAACAAAACAAATATGCATATTATATTCATGATTCCCATGAAGCAAACTGAATATTGATTTTGTACGATTTCTAGTGTAATGACATTGAAGACATTACTTCATAATTACTATTCAATTAGGGGCATCTTTAATTATTGCCTTGCGAAACACTTCGTGTATGTAGCGTAATGTGATACCCACTGTTTGCTTTCATGTTGAGATGTTTTTTATGTATTCACAGTGTTCTCACGATTTCTAATAATTTAACACGTACGTGCATACCTTTGCAATTCTAAAAAATATAAACTCCTGTAATAATATATGCTAGCCCAGTGTAGAGATCTGTCTGTGAAATAAATATTATGTTTTCATTCGTACGTAAGTTTGTGTTTTATTCTTCGTGCTGTAACGAGTGTATCATGCATGTTTGAGGGTGAGACTTATCCTGTCTCATTATACCTGCTCCTTCCATTTGCCCTCATCGAATCCTTCAAATCCCTTTACGGCATTACAACACAAAACCTGCGTAGTGAGGCAGGCCAATAATTGGTTTTCACTGCAACAGTTGTTGCCGGACAGGAAAATATAATACATAATATAATATTCCTGGGCAGACAGGATTGCTTCTGTTAGAGCGCAGACCCCTTTGTCTATTGTATCGTGTCCTGTTGACAATGCTTCTATCATATCTTTACAGGATACCCGTACTGAAAAAGTGGTTATATTATGTCCCTAATAGGACCTTGATAGTTGTTGTTCGATGGAGATGTACGTACGCACGCATATCTCAAATAGTTTCATTTTTTGTTGTAGATTCTTTGCTTTTGAAGTGATTACAGGATTTCTGGGTTTTAGGTGCATAAATAATACATATGAGGTTGCTTCAAAAGTCTAATACGTATATAATAATAACAATTATAGGTGAACACAATCGGCCGCTTATCAGAGTTCGCACATTTGATTTGCATGTTTGTTTTTATTTAAGTTATCTGCAAATTGAATCTTGATGTCGGAATAAATCAGTGTATTTAGAAGCCTTTCGTCAAGGCGTCAGTATTTACATTGTAACCTCCTTCCCCTGTTTGATTTTGCTCTTAAAGATGTATATTTAGATCCCCAGACTGAATTCCTGCTTTTAGAGATGACTTATACTTTGACGTCCCCCTTGTAAAATTGTCACTCACCGCCCCTCCTTCGTTTCGTGCCTCGCTCCGATATAGCTCCTTCCAAGTTTCTATGACAACGCCGTGTGTAAATATACTTACGGTTTTATTTTATTTTGTCATCAAGCTGCCAGCTGAACGCTTCGAAGATTAGGTACACAAACAACTTTAGGTAACTTACCAAATAATCTGATGTTATTCATTTTATAGCCTCTCCGCAAAATACTTCAAATCCAATATCTCCATTCGACTGTACTTTCTTGCTAATATTAGACTTTACACTTAACACGCATTGAATCTTATTTGTATTAAATATTACCCAAGTCCGACCACCGTAATACGGGCATGTGCCTAGTTTTGTAGTCGATTAATATAAATAATACGTGATGAATGAAACTAATGCGAAAATATAAAAAACAACAACAAATACAAGGACATATTTATAGGTAGATACTTAAATTTAAATAAATCTTTCCCCAAAGTAATAGATTGTTAAAGTAATAACGTAATTAATTAAACCGACATAGAGTCTATCTAGTCAAGATATCAGCGAAATTTAGTTCAGCGCACAGAGGCAAAAAGGCACAGCGCTAAGCGTTGAGCGTTGAGCGTCGAGGCACGGTGTCGTTGCAGATACAGAGGGGGCTATGTGGGTTAGCGCTCTGGTTGTTTCACCAGAGCGACCTCTGCAGAGGAGGTCGAGGCTCTCCTTTGTAGTGTAACAGCCAACACTCCTCTAAAGCGCTGACCCCTTTCCTCCCAAACTGCTCCATTTCTCTTAGCAACTACCTGATGTATCACTATTTTGTGAGAACATCAATTATTTCACTGTGAAAGAAGCAAGGGCAGATCTCGTAGACTTTGAAAGATGTAATTTTTTGTGGGTAAAATAAAAGGAATATGTAATACATGTTTACACATCTATATGAAATATACGACAACCTTTACTCAAAGACACCATATGTATAGAGTGCCTCATGCATACCACAAACTGCCACTGCAGACCATAACAATAGCGTAGGTATATGCATTCCTTCAATAAAAACATCACTGAATGGCTAATGAGGAAAAATCGCAAGGAAATAGAACTTGTTATTCTTTTTGCATTGCTACTAGTACTGTCCTGTATTTTCATTTTATATTATATTATTTCTTTATATATAGGCCTTAGTCGTAAGTCTCTAGATATAAGTCTCAGACGTAAGTCACTAGTTTTAAGTCAGTAGTTCTAGTGTTAACTATTTAAGAAATATATTTGTACAGCGTCCTTGAGGTGATTTCTCACGAAAACGGCGCTATATAAATTAGCCCAATATTATATTATTATTATTATCTAATATGACCGGTCGATGGGTGAGTTGACATCGCGTTTGGGTCCCCACCCAGGCGTAGTGTGTTCAATTCCTCGGCCGGTTAAGTCCTCCATCACGACACAAGTAACATTTCCGCTTACTGTTGTGGTAGTAGGAGATTTTCGAATATTGTAAGGTTATTCGTAGCTCGCGAATGTGTGTCTTTCTTTTTAAAAAGAAAAAAAAAATCTATCGTCGTATTTTTTATCCATAATGTGTCTAAAAATCAACTTTTTTTTCTTCTTTTACACACTACATAGTTTATTAATTCTTCTCCGTCACATATCTATCTAAATTTAACACTTACTAAATCTGTCAATAACATTGCTATGAAATATTTCATTGTAGATTCCTTTCACCTACCTACCTTAGAGCAGGTTACACCTAGTGAGGTAGTTAATGTAAAGCATATAATTAAATTGTATAGAATATTAATTAGGGTACCTAATTGTTGTTTTTTTTTGTATGAAAAGGTAAAAATTATATTTCAATAAACGCCGATTTGTCGGCACTGAACTAAACTTCAAATTAAATTACGCGTTGACACGCTTGGCTCTTACTTGGCACCATTGGCACTCTAGACAGGTCTCACACACTGAAAAAAATACTAGTTTTATGAATCAGGTGATCTCTGGAAATTATTTGTAGGTTGGTGGTACTGACATAACACTGAGGATCTGTAATTTTCTGATGTTCACTTTATTTTTGAAAGGTTTTAACTTAGTACATTGCATCAATTATTATTACACAATTATTAAATACGCATAAACATTAAACAGTTGTTGCACACTATGTAAGAGGCGAGTTAAAGTTATAGGCACAGAGTACTGACCTCATAATATTATGAATGTTAGAACATACGCAATTAATATTTGCATTATATTTATTTTGTGATAATATCTGTCATACATTGCACGATTGCATGTAATAATAACCATGAAATACTCTAGTTTTTGTAATGAGATATCTCACTACGAGAATCTGTAATATCTTTGTGATGGGTGTACATTATGCATTGTAAGTTGAATCAAATTATATTCCAATAAACTAAATATTTGTCCTGAAGAGGTTCTCCGGTGATGGTATAGTCTAGGAAGAATAGGAGAGTCGAGGAAATATTTTGTAGGTAACCTCATGATGAGTGTCGAAAAGATCTCTGTGCTTATCATCCGTAGGGAATTATCTTGATTTGTGACACTTTGAGGATTAGCTCGTACTAACAACCAGTATCTAACCAATATAAAACCATATCAAATATGTCTGTTACTAAACCCAAATGGGTCAACAAACAAAATAAATAATGTGCTTTGACAAAGGGGGATATTTAAAACACGATTGTGAAATTTTCTGGGAAAATTTTAAACTGCCTTTTTCTTGTTATCTTACAAGTCATTCGTTTGAAAGTCTTAATCCAATTTTGATAATTAATTGAAAAAAGTTTTTAATTATTTAGCGTGTAGAAACTAGGCTAATGAAAAATTGGACGTCTTTCAACTCCTTTTTATGTTAATTCGTAGATGTCATTGTAATTAATTCCACCTCCTTCTCCTTCATTACAATCCTACTATTTACATGGTGTAGTTGCTATGTAAACGCGATACAGTATTATTCGGTCCCCTGTTATATCTTGTCGCCCCGGGCGGTACATCTTCCAAACTAACCCGGCCTCTGCAAACAAATTAACCCGCATCTCAGTGCACATGGCTGGTAGCCCCGAGGCGTGCCGCAAATTGTAGCAGACCGAGAATTCAGTAAAAGGGACTTCGAAACACAAACAAATGTTTTACCTCTCGAATTGAATGCTAGAATCCATTTTACCTGTTCCGTCCGACTGAATTAAATCGCGTGGATTTCATATTAGTTATGCAGATACTTACACCTACAGCCGGTATATGTAGTTATACCGCTGATAGTTTCATTATAAAATCTTCCTGTTTGTTCTAAACGATGCATGTAGGTACTAATTTCAGGTAGGTATTATACGCAAATTAAATGTTGAAACATGAATATTCGTGTTAGGTAATAATGTATTACTCCTGTATAAGAGATCTTATTAATTCCCCGAGTCGTCTTTCAACTTCATCTTGACTCCCGTAGACATAAAGTTAGTTATTTTACGCCTCGCCCCTCTTCAGTCATGTTTTATGGTCCCCCTCGTAAAGCTTGTGGGCGACAACTTTGCTCTGTGAAATGCTTTCTATTAATTCGAAAGTACCGAACTTCACGGTCGGGCGACCACGCCTCAAGGGCGCGGGCGGCGGAACTCGACTAGGAGTAACGAAATAGTATTAGGGAATGCTAATTTAAATATATACTACAAAATTACCCGTATTTCAAACCAAGTAAGTGGATAGGTACTATGTACTTTAAAGTCGAATGAATTCCTGCTTAAAGAAAAAACAGAGTACCTGGACGCCGAAAGCAGCGAAAACTTTCGAACGGTGAGCTCTGATGTCATGAAATTTACACAATTCTTTTAGGAAAAAGACTGTTTCATTTTCATATAACTTATAAACATACCATAGAAGTTATCTTAGATGAAATATACTTTTTTGTTTTTTTTTTTAAATAAAGTTTCGGTAGGTACCTACTTACCCGAGAACGACAAAAACCTCATCATATAGAGTTATAGAGCTACAGATATTCCTGTCGTATAACAATCTTTGTTGATTGCGCATTTTCATGTTTTATCATATTACATGTGATAATATAATAAATTATTCTGGACGTTCGCGTCATTATTGCCAGCCGGCGATCCGATGACCCAAATTTCCGCATTCCTGGAACCGTAGATAACAGAATACCTAAACCCCACGAAAAACTGAATAACCTAAAAAAATATTAAAAAGATTTTTAATTCCACTAACCTACATAATACTGTGTTATATCTGTGTGCCCTACGTGCCGATATCTGGTCGCTGAAATTTACTTAATTTTGATGTAATATTTTAATATAAACTGGGTCACATCGTTGCGTTATTTTTTTCCTTCGCCGTCGGTGTTTTTTTAGAGATTTATTGTATCGATGTAGCTATTTCCAGTACACCACATATTCACTTTTATCGCGGTGTGCTAATTTTTTTTAGCGCTCCGATCGACTTTTTTCGTCTTGTAGCCTAGATTCTCGATTGATATTGATTAAACATACTCTTTCCTACGCATACAGATGCTATCGCTCTATCGTATTTGAACGACTTAATTCTTAAATCCGATTACTTATTATTTTGTAAATACATTAGGTAGGTACAATGTTTAGCACACCAAGGCTTTGCAGTTTTTGTTTACCTAACTACGAAGGACAAGTATATTGATATACACGGTGTCCGTAAACTAGTAATGAAAACCGGAAAGCGGTGAATCTGCATCACACAATTTTTTTTGTTTTTGATTTCTGATTGATTTTGAAAGCTAAAGAGTTAAAAAAAACTTTTGCACCTCGGCGCATTTTAAAATACAATAAATAAAAATAAAAACAATTTAAAAAAAACCTTTAGTCCCTAAAATTCCAACTCGACCAAATCGACGTCCAATGTGTTAATGGTTTGACGCCACATACAGCATAAGTGGGTACCTACTATATATTGGTTTATAATCCTTGCTTTTTCACATTTAAATACCGTCCCATACATGCTCTTCTCACTTCTGTTTATCGGCTCTCGACATTCCACGTTATTAACTAAATTTTCACATTATTCAAATTATCTGTGCCACCAAGTTTCAACAATTGAGTAATATTTTGCTTTGAATTCCTGAGCATTGGCTTGCTTAATTATTGACACACGTAACATAGCATCATCATTGCAAAATAAGCGATGCTATTCATGAATTTATGGTATATTTTAGTTATTCACTTTACCTCCACGCACACCCACCAAGGGGTAAACAGACGATTAAGGATAATCCATCATGTTGTTTGAAAAGTGACCCGACATGAAGGGTTGCAAGTTGTAAGGCGTAGCAGACTCTATTCCACTTCTTTGTAGGCATAGAGCGATGACAGTATTCGTAGACGCAAGTGTAGTTTGTGGCTTCCTATACTATACAAAACGTTATCAAGTAGGTATCCTTTGTTGACAATCTGATTAGTATTATTATTTTAATCGCTGTACAGTTTAGGATTGTTGTAGACAGAAGTGGCGCACTCTGTTATTTTCAAAACGAACCGTTGAAATTTTCAAACCGCGGTAGTGGGTTTTAATCTGCTACTGATGAATGAATGCCTGTATATTTGTAATTACGTTTAAGTTTTTATTCAATGTAATATAATATAAATAAAATTTATTTTCTTAGGTTCCTGCAATGCTTTATGATCTGCAATCCTCGGGAAGATTGTGATTTGGGCATAAATAATAATAACTTTGACAATATTGTTTTTCTTCTTCTTCAGATATCCATCTCGCCAATTGACGAAAGCAAATAGCACCCGGCGAGTGGATTTTCGGTATCCGGGTTTTATGTATGTTTTATTTTATTTATTTATCTTCATAGTCTTAAATTATCTTTGCATTTTATCATTTCGAGCACGCTTATTTAATCTGTATAAATAAGTGATTAAATTGAATACCTACCTGTAGAAATGCTGAAAATTACTTATGTTGGTGACTTCGGGTTGTTTCTTTACTTATACTTATAATTAATATGTCTACCTACCTTCGGTATTAAAATTAACATAATATATTCGCCTTTCCTTTTGACGTTAACACTCACTCTAGTTGTACTGTATTGTTAGATGTAATTTAATGATTTGGATTGCTTGGTTTGGGACGTTTCACAGCGGATTACAGAGTGTCCAGACTGGGAAATGGTATTGTGGTGACGGGTCCCGGGACCCAGCTGCCCGTGTCTGAATGCGTCACCGCCGCGGTCGATAGTAGTGGATTCAGAATGCCCCATGTACCCGATGCCCGATGCCCGATGCCCGAAGCCCGAACGTCCCGATGTCCGTCCATCTATCTGAAATGAATCGATCGTCGGTAAGCGGGTCGGACAGGGTCTGGCCTCGCACTTTGTCTAAATGTAGAACCGCGTCCGTGTGACCCACAAAATGTTTGCGTAAACTCGCAACCGTAACTTGCTCAAAGTCAGCGCCGAACTCTAAACATTATACTACTTATAGGAAATCCTTTGAAATCTCCCGTCCAATACCCTGTGTAAACACCAACGGATGTTTAATTCTGAGTAAAGCTAGCTAGCAGTTACACAAAGACCTGCTCGCGAATTTAACTTTTCTACGTATCTATCTACTCGTACGAGTAGCTGTGAGGTCTTTGTATAAACCTACATACGAATTAGGAACAATTTCACATTAATGCTAGATACACTTGATTTATTTTCAACAATTGTTTTTTTAATTATTTCGATATGTAAAAGCAAATTTGCGTTAAAAATTATAATACACTGGCGTAGACTCGTGAAAAATTAGGATCATTGTCTATAAAAAATATAATTATGGAGATATAATTTACCTTTCGAATGAACATCGTTAGTAAACTTTAAAAATCATTCACGATTCAGATTTAGATCTTTGATTTTATGTCAATAATTTAAGCAAAAGAAACACCCGTTTCACATGCAATTACTATAGAAAATAATTTTGTTAAATGTTTTATCGCTCGGTTCTCACAATAATTTCCAATTTTGATTATTAAAAGTTCATTAAACGTGAATAATTTTACGCATTACGCAGGAATAACGAACCGAAATTAGTGCGTTTGATACTAGATGTTGTTTATAATTTATCACCGTGGAATCAAAAGAAATAATTATCAAATATCAAGCTATATAGTTCATAAACTGTAATGTAAAGCATCAATCAGTTTTTTAGCTATGCCTACCAGCCAAGAGTTAATATATTGTGGAGGTCAGTTCAGAGAATCGACTGTAGCACATTATACGATGTGTTCGCCGATTATTTGAACAAAGGCTGCGCAATGACAAATATGTACTCCAACTCATGCAGAGTGGTTCTAGTCCCTAGATAGGTTCGGTTCATTAGACGGAACTTGATTAAATTATAATCATTGCAATAGTACCTAGTCAGCTTTAGCAAGCAGTACGATGCACCTACAGTACCTAATGTTGCACTGCACGTGTCCAGTGTTCAGTGTCCTCCGGTCACTTCTCGTGTAGATGCCTCTTTAATGGGAATATTGTCATTGGCCGGTCATTGCTTCCCAAGTCTGTACACTTCAGAATGCTGTCACTGATATTCCTGATTTACAAATATCCATCGTTCGTCATTGATTTTCAACCCTACGACTTCAATATTATAGCTTTGTACTTTATGTGACTTAGAACCTTGTTTTAATTTATTTGTCAACTTCTATAAACGTGATAATATATTAACAGTACATGACTCCGCTTATTATGATAGTAGGTACTTGCATTGCAATATATATTTTTCTATGTGTCACTTCCATCAATGCGCTAAATACTTATTTTTATCATTTCTTGTCTTTTTTATTTTATTAAATCTTGTCTCTATACCTTCCTAAGAGTTCATATTCCTTTTTAGTTTTATGTTGTTTTTAACACATATTAATTACTGTATGAATTAACGAACACACTTGATTTCTAAATTGTTCTTTGTTTTGTTGTTTTAAAAATAAAAACCTTCTTTTGGCACATGCAGTAAATCATCTAAAATATGTTTCATGTAAAAGCCCATCAGGACGTTTAAATTAATAAATAAATAAATAGTATAACATTTTTTATATTAACTCAACACAGGAGGCCTTGAGGAAAATACATATTTTTTCTCAAGTGTGCTGTGTGAAAGGTCTTTTTAAGGAAAGGAAGAAGTGAACATGGGTCTTGATGGAAACCATGTTGTAGCAGAGAGGAAATACAGAGGCCGGCAAATCGTTCCATTGCCGAACGAGTCGTAGAAACGACCCGTTCTCGTGTGATAAAATTCAACCGTCTTAAAATGTTGGGAAGAGTGCTATTGTCCATGTGGCGCCATGTCACGTAAGTCGTGTTCATTTTTTTCATTTTTCCGCATTTTTCACAATGGCAATTTATGTAAGAATAAAGTAGTTCGTGTCTTCATGGACAAACAAATTCCGGTTTTTAAATTCTGTCGACATATATTTTTGTAGCTACATACGGCTCGGGGTTGAAATAAATATGTACATAAATGTACGGAAATAAGAATCTACTCACATTATTAACTAAAACGTTGTCTTGCAAAAATCACTTTACTATGTATATATGCTAGCTGGTTTCGGTAAGTCTGGCGAAGACACGTTTGTGCCGAAATCTGTTGATTAGTTCTTATAAATAAAATCATGAGCAAAGTTACAATGTTTCATTGGAAGTAATTAGTAAATTTTATCAATAATTGTTCAAAATGTGTTTTCGTGATGAGAGTTTTAAACCATCCAGCATACCGGTTGTGTATTATGCTTGACGGTTAATTACAATTTGTTGAAACGCTAAAAGGGTCCGAGAATCAACTTTTAAAGGAAACCGTTTAGATTTTAAACAACCCAGGTGACGCTCATTCCAAACTCATTGACGTAAATTTGTAATAAAACATTGAATATTATTTGTTTAGCTATTTCCAAAAGTGATGACTCTCGTTTATTCCTGAAAACTTTCCGTCAGTTCTTGCTATTGACTACCGTCTATTAGGAGTCATGTTGAACAAACAGCAGTAAATTACAGCTCCGATAATATGATTAATCCAGCAAATGGCTTGCTTGATCGGGGTACAATATGCAATCCTCTGTACATAAATGCACTTGCTCCCATTTCTCGTCTGCGGTTATTGTTTTCAAATTTTACGATGCCATTAAATCACCACAGCAGTGTTCTCTGCATGTAGACCGTTACATCTGGGTTAAATGATTTTATTTTCATTTTACTGCATCTCACCATGAATTTTCATTAGTTCATAATTAACTAAGCTACTGGAATTTTAAATCTCAGACGTGACTATTGTGACTCTCCCCCATATATATATTTTTGAAATATTATGCCGAAGATCACCAATATTCTGATGTTTTTGCGATACTTAAAAAACGAGTTATCTAAATTAAACTATGTTATCTTTACGCTATTATGTTTGTAATTAACTCGTCATTTTCCGTGTTTTAGAATAAGCCCGTCGCCCCACGGGTCGGAGGTAAGCAATTGACATAAACCGAATGCTGCAAGACCCTGCGCAGAAAATTAAGTACACTTAGTAAGGTAACGGTCTGCAGCGCAGTTCAGTGTGGAACTTTTCTGCTTATGGTCTTACAGCATTTGGTTTATGTCGATTGCTTACCGACCCGTGGGACGACGGAGTAAGTTCTTATTTTGAAAATGACACTTAAATTCAAAGCAAATTTGAGTTAATTGAACAAGATTTAACGGGAATGCTCAGACAACCTAAATTAGTATATTTGATTTGATTGAATATTGCAGACACGTGACAAATCAAGGGATAGTCAGAATTATTTATTCTTAAAAAATACGCTTTTGAAATAATTTAATATTATATTATAGGTAGGTACACTATCGTTTGTCTGAATTCTTCACATAACTGATTCCAATTTTGAAAATGACACTTAATTTCAAATCAAATTTTGTGAACCAGATTTCGCACAGAACTAAGAAATTTTAAAAGAATTTCATATAATTAACGTTTCGCCATAACAAATGTAAAATTTTTTTTTGGAACTTAAAAATTAAAGAGTTAAAACGAGAAACTTGTTATAAATCGGTAGAAATTGGGTATGAAGGGTCTTAATCATAGTCTGTATCATTGCACTCTGTCCAGCTTATTCTTATCAATTGAAATACCTATACTAAACTTCCTATCGTACCTTCAATCCAAATACATTTATTCTTGTAATTGACTGCCGGCGGATTAAACCTTATTATTACGAAGCCTTTGACGCAGATTTTAATGACTCTACGTCTTGTACCTTCGTACGAGAAAAATCGCGCTCGTAAATACATCGTAATAATTATACGCAAATCTGTTTTATCTGTATGGTATGTTATTCATGATATGAGAAGTACACCATGATATCCTGATGCTAGATATTTATATAATAAAACGCTTTGTGTTATTTCATTGAACGTAAGCTCGACGGGCAAGAGATATTTCAGAAGGGGCAATCGTAAACAATACACTCATGAATATTAATTTTATTCAGCGATAATGTCCACGAGTAGGTACTTGGACTTGACCAATATCGTTCCCAGGAATGGCATACATACAAGAAACAGCTTACTTGCTTGTAAGAAGAATATTAACAAAATTAGTGGATTGTTTCTACGACATTTTTTATCAAGAAAAATGTTATTATAATTTTAATAAATTTTTTTTTTTTTTTAACACCGCTATATTTTGTTTATATAAACCGGTTTCGGTTCAGCACGAACCTTACTTGTTAATTAATAATTGGTAATTAAAAGCTCTACATTTTAACACCCTTGTTTCTTATTGAAGAGTTATTGAAAAATGTGGAACAAGCAATATGGCGACTTTTCTTATTTTTGACAATTGTATAGATATTTCAAAAAAATCCAAACAGCAGATTTGTGCAAATTTTATGACGCCAGAGCTCTCCATTCGGGAGTTTTTAGTTTATGTTCGATGCACACGTATTTTCGATTAGGTACCCACAGACGATGATTATAGTAATGGAGACCTAACTTCAACGAAACTAAAATGTACATTAGCAAATTGTTGTTTTGGATTGATGTCATATTGCGTTGTTTCATTCCTTATCAATCCGCCATAGTTTCGGAACGACCCTAACAACAATAGCATCAGATCCTCGTGGATTCCCTCCACCATCGGTCATAAATGAAAAGTTTACTGCCGTTTACGGTCAAGTGAACTGTTTCTGAGATTTACGCCTCCAGCCCGCATTAACGGCGTGACAAATTTACGGAGCAGTCGCTAAAGTGCGAATTAAATTCACCCCAACTCTCCCGGATATTAATGCCGACTAATGCTATTATGACTTTCTGTATTATCAGGGGAATGAGGTTGAGGTGTTTTTAACTCCCATTGGACCATCATATCAGCGATTAGAGCTTTTGCATTTTTTTTACATTTGAGCGTTCCCCGTTAAACGCCGATTCTGGGTCCGTTTCAGCTTTTAATCAAGCATAGCGGTATTGGTGTTATGCTTGTCAACTGAGACAGGATCTATGTTTAACGGAGAGAGTTAAAAAAATCCAGATGGCTTTGATCGACAATTTGATGGACATCAAATTTGACAATAGTTTGAAAAAAAACCATCCAAAATTCCGGGTTGTTTAACAGAAATTCAAATGTAACATTGTTATCAATTAGCTATTCAGCACCATTTTGTTTTTTTAATAGCTTAAAGGTCTCCGTTGAATGCCGATTCTAAGTGCAAGTCAGCTTTTGATTAAATTGTAATCAGCAAAAGAGGACAAGTATCGTGTTGTTTGTTACTATCATAGTTTGACAGTTCTGATGTATGATGAAACGTTAAAGTTTTAACGCGCGTTACCGTGACGATAATGCCTCCGTTACGCACGTGAAAAGACATTATATTTTATGTACTGTCAGCACCAGATTCCGCTCATTCTCATAAACGCAAGGTCGTTTTCTCGCTGAAGTGCCTCGCTATTTATTTAATTCGCATTATAACCTTGCGAAAACATCAATCAATTAAATAACGTTTTATGAGATGATTAGATAATTATTTATCACGCTCAATTAATGTATTATGTAAAAATTAACCTTATCTTAACGCTTTTTCGAAAATATGTCAATTAGCCTAAATTATCCATAAATCACACGAATTTTTCGACGCTTACGTATCTACAACTCTCTTCATACAAATAAATAATTTTTGCACACCTGACTGTAACCAAGGTTACGTAAGGGCAGTGCTGACGAAAAACTCTTTTTTTTTTTTCATGAAGCTATTTTGCTAACGCGTAGGTACATGTCTATACCTACTGTATATAATTTGCGGTAAGTTTTTAAACTGACAATATGACCGTATCAAAATGTGCATCGTAAACTCGATGCTTTACAGTAGTATAGTAATATATCTACACATAAATATCGGGAAGCTCAAAGCTATGAGAAAATACATTTTTAATTCCAACCCGGAGAAAAGCGCCGAAGGAGGAAAGCAGTATGTATTCCTCAGACAATGCAGCATGGTTATTCTTCGATTTTCCTGTACTGCATTGTCTGTGGAATATATATTTTTATTTGGCTCTCTGTTCCGTTTCTATAGCGTGACTGCTCGTATTTCTCCTGCCGGTATTGCAAATAAAATATAACGCCGAAACTTTTAAATAATGCTCACCGACACATAACACGAAGACGAATGCGTCTAGAGCAGCACCGTATCAATCAAAAGCCAGTACTAGAATATAATTGCTTTAATAAATTTAAAATTAGTTGGCGGAATTCAATATTGTGTGCTTTCAGGCTATGTCTATTATGTACCTACACCTGAATGGAAAAGAAGAGAAATTTATTTCACGATCAAGTTAATCAAATACTTCAGAGGAGTCGTGTCAAGTGTTGGTTTAACAGAAGATTGTATATGATTTTTATCATTTTATGTTTTTTTGTTGTTTGTAAATATGTATGGTATTCCATCCTCCCTGTGTCCGTATATCAGAAGTATGAGACAATGTATGAAAGTTAGCAAGGAGTGTGTTCTAAGACAGGGTTGTAAGGCGTTCCATCCTCTCTGCCCACAGCTGCGTTAAAATGGTTTAATTAGTTAAGGGTATATAACACCCTGACTTTCGCGTAATAGTGTCGAAATCCATCGCCGTTTGATTTTGTCATATTAAAGAACAAAGTGACTTGATTAAATTGTTTTAAGTTTTGTGGTTTCCTCGTGAAGCTCGCTTTCCATTCATGGCTCGTGTCAGCGGTCACGGCCCACCCATCCCCTCACCGTTTCTGTTCTCACCCGCCACCCCACCCCGTTATATACCACCCTCCCCTCCCCTCCACTCTTATCTCCCCCTTTCCCGAGCAGCGATCCTCCATTCCCTCCCCTCCCCTCAATTCACCCCTGGAGCCTTGGGATTACGGCACGTGTGGTTCGTTCTGAAAAAATACAATAATTTTACGAGCTTTCCGTTACTGAGCACCTTTTGGCTCACTTCGAAAGTAGCTTATTTTGTTTTATTTTCCAAGAGTATGTTGAGTTTGCAAGAATACCTATCTGTTATTATTTTACCATGCACACTGAGTTATTCCCTCCTAGGAGGTTTATTGAGAACTCATTTTCGAAACAGTGTACTTAAAGCCTAAAGATAATAATCCATTTTTATGTATCAGAGTGGGAATATAATCAAACCTAAAAAAATATTCTCAATCATAATTGATGTACATTATTGCGTTATTTGGACTGAATCAAACTACTTGACGCTCGTATCGGGTTTTTAATTCATTGACACTAAAATAAGTGATTGTACCTAATGCATCGAAATAAAATATTTAAGACAATGATTTTATCGGAGTAACGTTGCATTGAGTTTAATATTCACTGTTCAACATCCCATAATCTTATATAAATAAAAATGTTAGGACGGGTTGTTTCGGAGAATCTGAACAATTCATCAAATTTCAACGTTCATTTTCAAGTTCTGTGAAAGATTTTTTCAAGTTCTGTTTTTATTTCAGTTTTGTCAAGCAACTAGCCTACAATGATATAAAAACAGAACTTGAATAAGTCTTTCACAGAACCTGAAAATGAACGTTGAAATTTGATGATTTGTTCAAATTCTCCGAAACAACCCGTCCTTAATGTTCTTTTGTTCAAAATCTTAAATTTCCGAAAGTTGCTTCCAAATTTCGACACAAAGTTGCATTCGAATACGCGTGTGTTTTTATATACCGATATTATATAGATGTCACCTGTGATAGGTAAAAACATGTTTTTTTTTTAAATATATACATTGTTTTAAAGACAGCGCAATCTGTTGGACGTAAAAGCAACACGCGCTGTTGTTTTACCATTTGCACAAACGCGTGGCGGGGTACAGATAGTCTACAATAATATTATTATTATTACTTTCCTGCACTTGGATCATGTCACGCAAACTTAAGGTTCCTATTGGCAATCTTAAGGCTCCGTAGTAAGGGTTCAAAGAGGAAGATGGTTTGAAAGGGAGTTATGTAAATACGATTGTTAGAGGAAGCGCGCTAATTAACCATATTCAAAAAATTCCCAGTGTTGATGATTCAAAAATTATATTCAAAACATATACTTACTTTCCTTTACAAGAACCTAAGCACATTTAAAACTTCACAAACTTCTCGCAATACTAGAACAAGACATGCACACCAACTACTAATACCAAAAACCAACACATCCTTTGGACAAAAACACTACAGATTCCAGGCTATAAAACTATACAATTCACTTCCAACACAATATAAAACATCTAATCTTACAGAATACAAAAAACTCATATGGAACTGGCTACAATCGTTTTAAATATTTAATTTTGTTATATTTCGCATTTGTTTTTGTTAAAACTATGTAAAAATTATATTTTAATTTTTATTGTTTCTCTGTGTAACTAATCTCCACTGTATTGTTTACTATTATATAACTTTATAATTGAAAAAGTCCTCCACAACACAGGTGCACTCCTAGCGTGGAGGACAATATACTATACCATTGTAATACAAATATATTTAAGAATAAAAAAATTTAAAAAAAAAAACGATAATGAAGCGAAATTGTGAAAATATTTAATCAAACATTACTCATTGTAAGTTGCATTTAAAGATACTTTGTAATTTTTTAATACCTATAACACGGTAAATAATAATAATAATTGGATGACTTGTATAGCGCCGTTTTTGTGCAAAATCACCTCAAGGGCGCTGTACAAACTTATAATACATTTCTACAGTGATCTATTTTATTACTTGACTATTTATGGAGAAAATAGTGAACAAAATGTGTTTTTAACAATTTTACTACATACTTTAATTTAAGACTTTTTTCTATCGAGGGAATTTCATATAATTACCGTTTCGGCTTTACAAATTTATAATATATATTATCTTAAAAAATAACGTATATTTGTTTTACGAAGTCAAAAACCCAAAGTGCTCAAGAAAAATATGTTATTTATCGCTAGAAATACGGAAAGCGAGGGCTTAATCTGAATTTTAATGATTTAGGTTTGTTTAATATTAACGGTAGTCTTGGCACGTAATATAGTTGATCTGTTGAAAAATTAGTTGGCTTCTTATTAATCGTTTTTTCATGTTAAACATAAAGTCAACATCAAAGCATAACTTTATCGTGGATTCTCCACTGTATTTTGTACCCTTTTCCTTTTGTTTTTACGTCAAAGAAGTTTGTGAACGTGTTGACCGGAGATTCAAGATTTCAATCTTCATTCGCGTCATTTGATTATTTTCAATATTTTGTGACGCATTTGTCACGTACCAAGATGTCGGTGTTCTGATATTTAAAAAAGAGTTTCTGATCATTTTACGGGAATACTACACATTTTAATAAGTCAGAAAATATTTTTAGGTATTCTTCTTTAAAATTATGTAATATATTTTTTTATTATTTTATTTCTATACTCTCCATATTATGTAACGTGAGCAGATTTGTTGATCGATGCACTACATGGTAATGCAAAATCATGTGTTTTTGTTTGAAAATTTGATCGCCGCTCACTTTAGATGCTTTTTATAAGTCTTTTTATGAGCTCAAAAAAAAAATTTATAAGCTTGTAAAAACTGCTTTGAAGTTTAAAATCTCCTACTTACGAACCCATTTTCGATTATGGTTTTATGGTATATTGTGTCAAATTAAGTTTTTTATAAAATGATCGTAAAACAATTAAATATTTGTGCCTGAACGTCTGCAAAATAAAGTAAAAGCCACATTTGGCAATGTTTTTTCTTGCATAAATCAAAACATGTGTTACGTAGGAAATTAAACCTTATCGCCTTTTATATAAGGAATGTTATCGCTATTCAAAATGTTACATGACGTGGTGCGTTTAAGTAAAAAATAAAATAAGACATTGTCATCATACTTTTAAAAAATGGTTAGTAATAAAAATAAACAATAATTAATGTTTTTTTAAACACTCGGGCGAAACCGGATAGTAACTACTTATCAGTATTTAAAAAAAATGTATAGTTCCAGCGAGTGCGCTGTGTGCGCCGCTTGACCTTCCCCGTCACCGATATCGACTGAAATAAACGCCGCGTCCTTGCCGCTGGGGTACGCAGCTGTTTCAATATCACCGGACGATTTTGTTCCTGAGACTAGACTAGGTACTACCTTGTCCCCGCGATGACTTACGTTCTGTGTTTTGTTTGTCCGTATTAATTGTCCGCATTATCCCCGGACCACATGTGTTTGTGTTTCACACTTTTCAGTATCTAATGGATATAACAAGGTCGTACGTATTGATTTCAGTATTTGAATACCGATATATGAATTGATTATATTATTTGTTATTCGATTATTTGTTTCAGTTTGTCGTTCGTAATTTTTAAAACTCCATATTTTGTTCCATCGCTTATTGTGTGACAGCCGTTTCGGCCTTCAGATCGTGTTGTAAGCTAGGCACCTACAGTCGACATATCTATATCTCTACGAATTTGGTGATGATTTCCCCCGTTGTGACTGTAAAGCGATTTTACATTGTAATCCTTATTCTGAAAAGGTTTAATTGGAAGATTCACTATTTCATAGATACTGTTGTTTAATGTATGTACTTAATTGCATTTTTATTGAGTGTTAAGTTAGTACCTACATTGATTATTATTATTAGTTCAGCGAATTATCTGTTTGTCCATTTTACTCTCTTAAATGTTTAGATTGAAACATTTGGGTGATTTATGTCGGCCTTCATCAGCGTTTTTAAGTTATTTACAAGTGATTCCATCAACATGTTTTTAATATGCTTAGAGTTAATCTACCGCAAACATGATAAAATGGCTAAATTATATAGATATAACTGAAGGTTCAATATGGCCGAGATAACACGTATTAGCAGTGTTTCGTGACACCTTTCGGTGCACGCTCTCGCTCGGTGGTCGGCATAATGACAAAGAGGTCATATTTAATATAATATTTACATTGAATTCGCATTGCGCGTACTTACAATAAGACAAGCTAAGAAATAACTAGAATAGTCAAATTTTAACGAGGCTTTATGAATTATGTCGGTGACTGGGAAAAGAAGTAGGACTTGCGATAACTTCAATGTGAATTATTTATTTTACTTATCAAATCAGTCATATATAAATCACATGGCAAAATTGAACAATTCATTAAATTCTAAATCTAAGGTTCAAGTTATGTACTTATGGGATGGGTTATTTCACGGAATTCAAGTTCTGTGAAGGTGCTATTAAAGTTTTGTTTTTATTTCAGTTCTGTGAAACAAGTGACCCACAATGATGTTATAACAGAACTTTCACAGAACTTGAAAATGAACTGAAATATGTTGAATTCTTCAAATTCTGTGAAACAACCCGTCCTTAATATTATTCAATTCTCCAGATGTTTCACACTGTCATACATGATACACATACCTACTATTCAGGGATCTCATTTAATTCAGTTTACTTTCATCCTTCCTATGCCAGTTCCATGCTTCACTAAAAATTTACAAAAAAATGTATTATTTATTGTTTTCACCTTGCCTTATTGTGCGTGCACCCTTTAAACTTGAAATGACAGCCATCGCGATAATTTTGTCTAGAAACGTCCCAATCGCGTGAAGGTTAACGCGGTCACCCCAGCTGACTGCACCGTGGAACGGTCGTCCAACCCAATGTGACCCTGTCTGTAGTTCTGTAGTAGCCCTGTCTACACGATGTCTCCCCTTTCTTCTTAACTTGGAACTAAACACTAAGCACATATTCAATAACCATTGAATAGTGGTGTTAAATTCCAAAATTTTAAATTATTTTCTGCTCCTATGAACGACACATTATTAATTTTCTTCGTCCCTTCGTTCTCAAATTTAAGAAATGTGCGCAATTTTGCGTTATCCTCTTTATGTATATGTATAATCGAAGTAGCTATAAATCTATTTGTGCCACAGACCAAAAAAATATCTTTTTATCTCATTGAATTAGAAAAGTGTTGAACTTGCAAGTGTTTAGTACATTTTTTGACACGATTTTTTAGCGTTTATTGATTTGCCCAAATGTAGATTTGATAAAGCTGACGATGTTATATTTTTTAATATCCTCGGTAGAAATGTACCGTAAACAATATTTCCATGTTTACAAGCATGAGCAAATATTAGAAGTTGTTTTAAGAAAATGACAATTAACTGTGGCATTTGATCGTAAAATGACGACAAATAGTATAAAATTAATACAAGCTCTAGAAGGTTATAAAAGTGGAATATACATAATATAATATGCAAGTATTAGTGGACCAATTTTATCTACCAATCTGACGGTGTTTGCCACAAAGATGCACGGAATATAACTTGTTTTCGATGGATTTTTGTTTTTACGTGATTTCAATTCAGTGCATTTCCGAAATTTATTTTGAAAAACGTTTGGCGCTGGTCCCCCGTCTACCTGTATCCGCAAAGGTCCGCTTTATACCTGAAGATATTATTATTTGTGTCTGCCGTAAACGAGAAGCCGATCATCTCCCAAAGGTTGCACCGCTCAATGTCGAATACATGATTTTTTATTATTTTTTTCCGCTTACTTTAACGGTCACCGTGTTAAATTCAATACGCATTAGTCCAATGTGACATCCGAGCGTCACGTTCTTAGCGCTCGTTATTTAACTCCCAGTTGACATGTCATCAAACGAATGCCCATCAGTTGAGAATATATTACACTGGTTTCAGTGATTACGTCTAAATTATTTTGATGTATCATTATTTGTAAAAAGGGACGTCTTTGCTTCATCACATGAAATTCGTAGGTAGTCAGTCATGAATGATGCTTTTGAAAATAACAACAGATATAAAGGTGTTGTATGTATTGAACAAATTATGATGTTCTTAATGATTTGAAATATATCACTTTTAAAATCACTACAAGTTGAAAGAGATATCTTCATGTGTCATAAATTATACATATTTTGGTTCTCGAAAACTGTGTGCTATATTTTGAATCTAACATAATATCGAAATGTGTATTTTTCTTAAACTCACTTGGTTTCCGGGCCTGGTGCTGAGAATTCCGTTGGAACCTCTCTTTTCATAAGGGTACGTATACATTTGCGAACTGAAACGCGAACCGTACCACGAATTACGGGAAAGGAACGAATCAACTGCAAGCGGCGTTTCGCGCTATTTGCGGTTGCTACGTTTCTTTCCCATAAGTTGAGGTTCAGTTCGGCAGTTCGGCTCGCGGATGTATACGTAGCATCATGCGTCGTTCCTCATATTCTAATATCTTTGATCGTTTCTGATAATTATATATACGCATTTATATATTATTTTCCTTTTGCTTTACTAATTAATAATTAGGGATTGTTTTCCCACTTTTCGTATTCGCTATCTCCAGTTGATAAAAGTAGCAAATATTAAATATTACTAATCTAAAGTACCTAATTTATTTAGTGGTAATTTAAGTATTTAATGTCGACATTTTTTTATGGTTGGTATATTATAAATTATAACGTATGGTTACATGAATTTGTTAGACTGACGCTTTTGCATTATTATATGTAATATGTTATTAGGTTCATAAATGTAATTAAAAGAAGTAAATTGTTTGTCACTTATCAACAATAATAAAAACTTGTGGTTTTGAAAATGATATAATTTATACGGACAATTATTGTTTTCCTTGACTTTACACATTTTATGGGTTTCATTAAAAGAATACCATATTGTAATAAAGGTAACGTTTTGTTTTATGTTACCTAAATAATTTTCTATATTAATTGTAGTATATATTTATTCCGACGACGTGTAAAGTCAAGGCCAGGGTCAAAAGCTACAATATAAAAAAAACGTTATTACCTGTTAGTAATTTGCTTATATCATGCAACCGTGCGCGGCCGTTTTCAAACAATTACAAAAGTATTGTAAACAAAATTGATATCCAACCATAATAAAGTACATTTGCAAGAAAAGCAAAAAATTTGTAGTATGACATTGTTAATTAAATAAATATAATTCTTTTTTATTTATTTATACTGGGTTTTTACAGACGATCTCGCTTACTTGAGAACAATCCAGTTATAAAAATTCAGTTAATATACAAATAGGTTAATCGACACATTTGGGTCAGAGGGCTAAAATAGGCGAAATTGTTTTAATAATATAAATAATCTGGTTTCGCTGGAACCTAAACTTCATCGGGGAATAATTAAATAAGTGAGACCTGATGAAGCTCGGGTCCACGCGAAAGCCGATCAGCGATTACAATTCTGGTGTAAAACATGTTTTGTTTTGTTTTAGTTGTATTCGCAGTATGTACTTGATTTTGTTTTCTGATTCGCCTCTTCTCGTCAATTCCATTCCACTACAGTAAAATAAGTGTCATTCTCTCGTACAGATTATAAAAAATGTAATAATAATAATATTTATCCTTGGATGAGAGTCGAGGCCGTGACAGCGGAGTAGCAGTGTACGTCACAGCATCCGCACCACGAGGGAAGGTCACAAGTATTATGTCACGACACCGACAAACACGCACCCATAGTACGTGCACACACACACACACCAACGCCAATAATTGTATGCCACATACATACCTATTACATTATGATTACTTGGATTATATTAAATTTAAAAGTTCGGAAAATGGACGAAGGCTGGTTCGGTTCGCTACTCTCAAGGTTCCCAACCATTGATTTAGCAGGGGTCTCCAAACTACGGCCCGCGGGCCGTATCAGGTCGTATAAGGACCCGCGACAGCTAATGGCTAAGAGGCTACATTGCGTCCACAAGTATCGCGCGAATATATCGAGAGGATTTTTTTGAAAAATCTTTATTTGATTCGCAATGATATCAAGGTCTGAGAAACGAGTATCAAAAATTATCTTCAAATCTACGTTATCTAAAGCTATTTTTTCATCCCTGAAAAATCTATTGTCTACCCCACCCCCCATCCCTAGGACAGACAATATGGGTGTCTAGAAATTAAAACGGTTTTGGCCCTCTGAACTCACTGGAGTAGTCAATGTGGCCCTCCGGCTGAAAAGTTTGGAGACCCCTGATTTAGAACATCGCAAATGACCCATCCGTTGTTACTTTATGCTTATCGCTTAACGTTACTGAACACATCGATACTCCTGAAGAAGTTGGTATTTATGCAAGACGTAGAATAAAGTATGCATTATATATTGTGTGATGCAAGACTAATCGATCTCAGTCGTTTTCATCACGAATTTTCTCAAATGCCATACCTCACTTTTCTTCCAGTCAGTATTAGACGTTGGATAAACTAAAAACTCATTAAATTCTAGGTAATATTGACAGTAACATTGTTATTAAGTTAAAACTTCTGTTCACTCTGCTCTGTTTATGAAGAATCACGGGATATTGTGATTTGTGACAAGAAAGACAATTAAAATAATTTTCTGTTAACATATTACAGGTAGTTAACTACACACTTTATTGCATGTCTGAATCCTTTAACAATGAGTTCCAAGTTAAAGCAATTTTGAGTTAATAGTAGTAACGCAGACGGACACACAACCGAAATGAGTATTTTTAATGATATTATTTGTTTAATAGATCCATGTAGTAGTGAATAAAAAATTATAGGTATTGTTCGTAGGTACCCTGTGAATATGATAAATACGAGTATTATTAAGAATTAATTTCACTCTTCAACTTCTCGTGTAGCAAGCACTCCAATGCTCAAAGAGCTCCAATTAGCAGAATATCGGACTGGTTATCAGAGTGTTAGTTTCTTTCTCTCATTGGCTGCTGGCCTCTGAACAATAATAATGAATAACCTTTATTATTTCAACACGCTTTCGTGTGCATATTAATGTAGTTCACCTCTGTTTGCTTTCGAAGTGAAAAGCTTCTAGTATTGACTCTTGTGTGAAACGAAAATCTCATCTCACTCGATTTCTCTTTCCTCTCTCCTTGTCTCCAATCTCTCCTCTCAGCTATTACCTTAACCCTTTCAATACTTCACTGTAAGTTTTATCCTAGGTTTTGTTTTATTGTTTGAAAACAGAAAAATTCTTACTCATTCTTGTTTTTTTTAACTGGGTTTGATATTGTTTGCATCGCTCGTTGGTTCTGTTCAAGCGACTAATTCAAATGCAAATTAAATGTTAGTTAGGTACGTTCCACAGAAGTCAAGGCGAAATAACGTGTATTGTCCGAAAAATACGTGGTTGGTATTTACTTTCAACAAGCTTATATACATTGCCAATTCAACGCGCTGATGTAATCGTTTTAACCTTACATTTTAATAATTTTATAAAATATTTTGTAAATACAGATTTTTGCTGTCTAGGTAAAAGAATTACTCGTATATCTTAAGTATCTAAATATAATAAAATAAATTTCTGATAAATATTTGTATTGATGTCGTTATTTGAGAAATAAATCGCTCCCCAGGGTGGTGAAAGTTGGTGTTTATTTTCAAGTTTTACGCATTTCAAAAACTGTCTTCGCCAGTTACAAATACTCAACTTCAAAAGTTTCGACTTTCAATTAATTTTCAATTTATCGCATTGTGTAACACGGTCGTGTCTTCACTGTCGAGTGAATGCCGTAAATAAATAAAATACGAATAATCTGTATTCAGCATTGGAGCACGCTTTTACAGGAAAAAATCAACATCCGCCTTGAAACTGAAATAGTTTATAACTTGGAAGTATTTTTAATCAAAATTCTTGGAGGTTTCAACATGATTTATCGCAGCCATAGAACAAAGTCTGTAATATCTTAATCCGCTCTGGTTTACTAAAGCTATACCATTTCATTTATTAACTTTTTTATGTTCGTTTTTTTTATTTATTTAACTAATTAACTAGCCATCACGCTGTTTCCCCGCAGAGAGAACCGACCGGCAAACAACTCGGTCTTGGCACACACTCCTTGCCTCGTTCACATTCATACATACTCTTCTGTTATTCCGACTTTTGACATGGACCGAATAAAGTATCTGGTTCACTTGATCGTGCCATGTCTTCCTCATTTATTTATAATTGGATTAAGTTAACTGAAAATATGACGTTTTGAAATAAAAGAAAAGTGCTTGCTACAAATTTTTGAATAAATCATTCGTGATTAATATCGTGATAGGTGATTCGTAGGTACGCCCTTGAGGTGTTTTTGCATAAAAACGGCGCTATAAAAGTCATCCAGGTATTATTATTATTATTACGTAATGAATAGTTTTCAATACCACATTTTAACATTTAATTATGTCTATAAGCTTTGTTAGTCTTGGTATTTTCACTCTATGACTGAAATTATTTAAAGAACAAGAAAAAGGGCATTTAAAAAAAAAATCTCAAAAGTTTCGATAGCAATATTTTTTTACACTATGCATATTAGTATTAGTTTTATTAGTATAAATGATTATTTCGTATATTTTGGTGAATTTATTGGCGAATCGAGTGCGTAATAATAAATGATATCTTATCTAACTCAAATCCCATGGCGAGGTCACTTTGTATGCCAAATTTATCATCACAAGTTTTCACCGATTCCATGTTGTACACGGCAACGTTATCACCTTCGTCTATGTAGTTCAAGTGAAAATGAATCCGACGAGATTTAATGCGATTTCCACTATTCCGTAATTAAAATGTATGTGTACCATTTCATGGCAATGCAAAGTCGAGCTTATGATGAATGATAGTAATCAAGTAATCATAAATATCAAAGATCCCTATAATATTGTTATTTAGTGACTCATTTGATAACGATTCCTACGCGAATAATTTTCCAACAAGAATAAACTAATTGGTTGGAAAATGCTTGTCTGATATTCTAGTTAGTTTCTGATTATTGTTTTATTCATTATAAGTGCAGGAAACTATCAACATCTGCCTTTTCCCGCGGCTTTACTCACGTGGTATTAGGGAGAAAATAAATTACTGTGCAAGAAAATTACTACTGATAAATTACTGATTTTTCCACGGAATGAAATATTTTCCGGTATCAAAAGTAGCCTATGTCACTTCCCAGTCTTCCAGCTATCCATATGCAAGAATCCACTGCGATCGGCGCTCCGTTGAGACGTGAAAGAAGGACAAACAAACACCCTGCGTTAAACCTCAAATTGTAATATTTAATTATTGAAGACAATCTCAAAGCGATTCTCAAACGAAAATTTGAAACAAAACGGCCAGAAAAAGTAGTATATTTTTTCTGTTTAAAATTTTCGTTTAAGAATCGCTAATATTGTCTTCAATAATTAAAAACACTTTCTCATTTATAATATTAGGAGGGAAACCTAAGAAAATCTCACAATTTTAGTAAAATTTATTCTTATTTTCAATAATAATCCTTATAACCCATACAAATAACAAATTATTTTTCGATGACAATTTATGTATTAAATATGTTTTTTTTTGTTTTTGGATTTTCCTCCGCTTAAATTAAAGCGATAGGCAGCGCTAATTCAGTTATAGCAATCGGCCGGGTCATCGTGCTCCCCTTTACTCCTTCCCCTACCTCATCTTTAAATGACTCTAAACCACGTGTTGAGGTGCACTAACCCGACTGCATACACCTCAGAATAATCACCGACAGTTACTTTCTAGTCTCCTGGTAGGTGTTTTGATCCGTGTAACACCGGCTCGATTAGGTAAATGATGTGCCTACGTGTAGATGAGCCTTGTAACACGTTCTCGTTGCTTCGCTAATCCATGTCGACGCAGCTCTTTATCTGAAGACATATTCAATGCCCTTTGATTTGTTCATTTTACTATTAATCGAAGCATATTTACCGATATGATGAATGACATGAAAGCTATTCGATAACTTAGTTCTTATTTTGATTTGATTGGCTTGTGTTCTCAAGGGTATTGGTGGAATTAAAATTCTAGAAAATGATTTAAATAAATATTATGTACCTATATTGTGTATGAAAAAGTTGAAAGTGTCCGAAACGATTATTTTATTAGTTTCTTTTTTTTATCATTTCTTTAGCAATTTTGAAGTGATTACACTACATACTCTCATTATAAATTACAGTACTTAATCACCAGTATTTCTTTCACATCCGCTGTAGTGGCTCGCACCTAAGCAAAAAAATCCACCATGAACGCGTTGAAATTAGATGCTTCTTATTTTCTAATTAGAATGGTTTCCAACATTTAACCTGCTGGCTTTCTTTTAAGTGACAGCATCATTAATTGAGTACAATGGTAAATAATAATGTTTCTCACGATAACTTCAGATCCATTCGCTAAAGTTCCATCGCAAATCCATCTAAATTTGTTTTGCACCATTTGGCTACTTGTCAAATGCGTAGACCACTAAGCCATGAAAACTGCTATCCTTAATTATTAATTAGATGGCGGAGGAAGCAAGAAGATAGGTAATCCGAAATAAATAATATTTCATATCGAGCGTGTTGCTTATTTTTACCAGTGATTCTCGGCATTATATGGATTAAATTTTAAAAATTTAATATTTTTTACTCCAAGTAATGTCAGTACTCACTGGTTAAAGTAAGTCTAGTACTCACTCGTACGTCCCTTAACACCTTGCATGGTAGCTGAACGCACGAAACAGCCTTTAAATATTTTTTAATGCCTAGATTATTAAAACTATGGTGTTTGGACTTTTTTGTTTGTTTGTTTTGTGAAGTTACGATTTCTATTGAGAACGTAAACAATGCATGTTATTAAGGCGGAGCTTAAATTAGGAATTCGATACTTGCTTTCACTTCGTTAAATCAATTGCTCGGGTTTCTCTAATATTCGTGTGTGTGATTTCGGGTTCTCTAACTAGTTTCCTGTAAGAAACTAACATGTAAATATATTATATCTAATAATATATCGTGGCTTAGTGCAAAGATCTGATGTTGTATATGAAAATTTAGTTATTATAGGTAGGTACACAAAACACTCGCAAACATGTCTTAGCTTTATGCTGTAAGAAATAAAGTAGAATCACATACGATCGTTACCAAAAATGATCCAGTTAAAAAAGTAACAACATTGAGAACACGTTTTAATTTCCTTTGACAGACAATTTAACAGATATCATGACGGAATGCGACAGTATCAGTATGTCGAACGAATAATTTGACCAGATTTTTAATAAATTAACAGTATTTCATATCGGTAAGTTTTCTCCGTGTGTGAAGACTCATTCAAATATATAATAATTTTTGGAATTTAGAAATATTTTTCATTACTTCTCGAACATTATCAAAGTCATGTTCGAAACGTAATGCTTTTCTCTACTTTTGCCAGCTTCTCAAACGTAACGAAACTGGACATTCTAGTAAGTACATACATCATATTATTATCTTTCTGTGTACTAGCCTATCGGTATGAATATAAAGTTATTGATTGTGAGTTTGATTTTACACGATTGACGACGGCCACTTTGTTTACTTTCACACAAGTTCTCGGAGCCGATTGCCAGTTAGCCAGCTTTTCTCCGTATTTTCTTCCTCCGTGCATTCGCTTCCGAGAAGTCGCTGTGGCCATATCTTCTGCTCTGGCGTCCAGTCCAGAGTCCAGTTCAGTCCAGTCCAGTGAATAGCATCACCAGGCACGGGTGGCAGTGACGTCACAGTCCGATGACCCCGAGCTTCAGATCCCAGTTTTCCAACAATTAGAATTAGATGGTCAAGGTTGAATAAAACACGTGCACATTTGTACAATGCTTTTCATAAAATGGATTACTTCATCTTTTAAGTAATTTCGTTGTGAAATACCACTTCGTCTTCCTTGAAAGCTGCGTTTTGGATGAACGCATTTGTATCCAATTAAAAATTACCACCCAAATTTTAGCTTTACAAAAAAAGCGGTTGAAATCTGGACTCTTCACTTTCGTGTTTCTTCTATGCGTAACGTTTTATTTTATGATAGATATTTCAATTTTTATCGAAATAAGGCGAGGTGGTTTAATTAATTTGTTAATTAATTGGTGTCCAATTCTTTTCTAGGACATAGTAATGTGGATTAACTTAATTGAAGCATTTGCTGTACAACTAATTACAAACAGGTTTGCACCGCCCACTCGCCAGATGTCTTACCCAATATATGTCATACCTTTATTTTGTCATCTGCAGCCTAAAATTAATATGAATGCATTGAGTATGTAAGCAGTTACATTATTTGATTCGTATGTTAGATTCATAGCAAATTGGCTGGATTCCTCTCACTATCACATACCGCGGACGCTATGCAGTGTTCGATATTATCACCCAAACTTATTATTGCCCCGAAACAGTAGTACTATTGCATCCCCAAATTGGGGTATGTTGTGAGGTTGAAGGGTTTAGAGGGGAAGGAGATGGGAAAGACGAATGTTAGTTAGCCATTGCCTTTCACCAGGCATCTGTGGCAAAATTGTGAATAAATTCTGTATATTATTTGGCTCTTGTATTTAGATTCCCTGTAAATTGGCCGGCTTCCCTCGTGTATCGCATCTAGTAGCGTGGACGCCGCTCACGACCAATGTGCCGCGGTCTCTAATCGAGATTGTATCTCGAAGTTCAACAGCCGGTCACTGCTAGATATTATGTTTAGTGACGACCGGCGAGGTACGCGGGAGGCACTGCCAGTTAGGCGGTGTAGGTATTTTGTATGGGAGGCAACGCCCGTAAAAAACGAAAGTGATCTCCAGTGTCCAGTGCCTCGGCGACTTGCGAAAGCTTCGCTGGATGAGTATACACAAAGACCAGTCATACCAGTACTGATTGCTTCTTCTTCTAAGTACGTACTCTTACTTCAGAACCGGCCCAGCACTAATAATGTTCACAAATTAATACTTCACATTCAATGTACAATCCTCTCCCACTATATTGAAATATTCATAGCATGCTTTGTATGTATGAACCACAAATTCATTAAAATATATTTGCCTGTCAGCTTGAGTGAAACCACAATAGTTTTTTATCGTTTTCTTGCAACATTTCTTGGGTTGTTTTTATATTGTTGGGCGGTTTAAAAACTTGTTGAAAAAATGTAATGCCTCAATTTTGAAAGCTTGTGATCTATGATAATTTGGTGCGTAGTAGTACAACACAGGATATAATAATATTTGGCTAATTTATATAGCGCAGTTTTCGTGAAAAATCACCTCTAGGGCGCTGTACAAATATATTGCTACGTATACATACTACATACGCGATCCGAACTGCCGAGCTGAACCTCAACTTATGGAAAAGGAACGAAGCAACCACAAGTAGCGCGAAACGCCTCTTGCAGTTGCTACGTTTCTTTCCAGTAATTCGTGGCTCGGTTCTCGTTTCGGTTCGCAAATTTATATGTCCCATAATATGTACCTAATACAAAAGAAGATTTTCTCGTATATGACTCAAGTATGAATCGTATAAGATAATTTGCTCATTTACCTACAAACATGAATCGTTCTTTTTGTTGATAAATGTTATTAATGTGTTAAATTTGAGGTTTTTCTTGGAAGTTGTTGCCGGCTCTGCAGCTACACAGTGAGCTATAGAGTGAGTGCTGCAACCGCTGCACTTGTGATGTTGTGATGTTGGTTAGGTAGTAGGTACCTTGAGTCATCGGAAGGGCGATGCCCCACGCGGGCCGCACGTGGTAACTGGCAACTTCATCCTCCAACTGTATTAGTATTCCGTACGCATTATGCAACCAACCGACTTGAATTACCTACCCACCACTCCGAGTCGCGGGATATATACCTTCTATCTACTCGTCTCCGTCATGCTTTCTTGCTTCTTCCCAATCCTGAACATCAAAGACCATCACTCTTCAGATTCTCACACTTTTTTTTTGTGCACGGTGAAACATAAGTAGATATTGCTAATTAATTCAAAATCTCTTCAAATTTATTGTTGTGTATTTATGTAAATTCTCAAAATATCGGAATAACACGTGATCATGCAAATGCATTTGCCTTAATAATATACAATGACTAAATGCGGAAATATTATGTAAAGGCAGGGCATTTAGTAAAATACGAATGTATTATCATGATGATACATTCGTATTTTACTAAATGTTTTTTAATTCATTCGTTAACCGGATTACGAATTATTTTGAAGAGATTCTTAATAAATTTGCAATATTCAATATTGGTAAATTTTCCCCGTTTACTGAGAACAATCAACTTTTTAAACAGAATAAAAATCCTTTTATTTTATCAAGTCGCGCGAACTTTTTAATGTTGAACTGTACCGTAAAGAAAATCTTTGTATCTCACATATAAGAAAAACAAACAAATTTGAATGGCTCTGACGTCCATAATTTTTTTTGTCTGAAAATTCGTTTTTCAACGCAGCTATTTTCAGCGAACCGTGTATACCCATCATAAAGCATGGAGCTTTAAAATATTCATCTGTAAGAATATAAAAATTAGCCCGTAGAATGCCCTGTCATCGACAACGAGTCTATCTGCCGAATTTCAGCTCGATTGGGTGTCGGAAAATGGGTTAATTTCTTCTAAGATTAGCATTCTTCATTCATTACCTAAAACAAATAGATGTATTTAAAAAGAAATAAATAAAGAGTGTTGAAAGTTGTTAGTGGCCAGGTAGAAACATCTGCTAGTAAATTTGATGATGTTGTAAGAATATTTGTATTGATGTATTCGAATACAAATCCCATAACGAAACCCCAGAAGAAATCTCTTTTGAAAGTTTTCCTTTAGTGAAGTACATTATCCCTTCAAAATGATATAACATCCCTGAATAAATATCAGTATAGAATCCGCCACTCACTCCGCAAAGTCAGTATTTCGACGTAAAAACTTTTTTGTTGCTGAAAGTTTTCTCTTTTTGTCGAGTGAACCGGTAAAACTGTACCTGAACTCGAAAGGCGGAGACACTAAAATATTTTCACCAAGTTTTCTTTGTTCCCTCCATAAAAGTAAAGACAAATCATTTTCCGATGAAGTTTCGACGGAACCGAATTTGTATTACTTTATGTATTAATAGCTGTTTTATTTTATTTTTTTCATTAAACCCACACAGGAGGCATTAAAGAAACTAATTTCCCTCAGGGCCTATGTCATCTTTAGGGATGCTGTGTGGAGGGTTTTTTTTAAGGAAAGGGTGGGTACGAATCTAGGGATTAGTGTGTCCAGGAGGGACGGACGAATGAATATATCTCGCCACGCAGCTGGTGAGCATTGGCATCCTGAACACACCTCACCCGACGAACCAGGGCTCCCCTGCTACATCACCAAACGTAGCGAACCACTTGACGGGTACCGGGTACCGAAATTCGCCTCCCACATTGTATTACCATCGAATATTAAAAAATATATATTCAGATCTTAAAAAATTCGACAAATCAGCAGTTGAAAAGAGACTAGCTATCAACAAGAAATCTTATCTGAATTCAGTTGGGTAATAAGAACTAATCTTTTACTTGACCAAATCTCTCTTTATCTCAAGGAGTTAGTTCGTGACAGCCAATAAATTCCTCGTTAGATACCGTCAGAAATTTGTCACATAGCACGAATGTCTGATCAGTCCACGGATCAAAAGATTGAAGTTTGGTATGGATAGATTTCTAATTCCGATCCATTTGCCTCGTGAAAGTCTTTCTCTGCCCGTGACGATCGCTTTGTGATTACTTCTTGTAGGTGTGTTACGGTTACTGTAGGCAACGGACGGAATATGAAAGTTACAGCAGTCACAATGATGACAGGCGCGGAGGAAATGTAGATTTCGAGAGATTAGGCTGGCTTTGGGGTCACCGGTTATCTTTGCAGCAATCTTATGTGCATTCATTTGGTTTAGAACGAAATTACTGATTCCACATTACGCACAATTCGAAGCCTCCCTGGGAATTATACATAGAAAACAATAACTACTGCAACTGAAATTGCCCCTGACAGATTATTTCTCAAACCTCGATGAAAGATCGAAATGTGCGTTAAACAATACTTATTCCAAACCTTTTGTTGTATTCAGTCCACGCATTTCGAATTTCTATAGATTTATTACACATTACAAAAACCATTGATAATTGAAAAAACACTATTTCTTTCAATTATCTTATCAAAATATGACTGGAAAAAACATAAGATTTGCTACAAGCACATAGGTTTTCAGCTCTCCTGAACATTTCGTGTTTTGGAATTCCATCCGTACGCTTCTCGAGTACAGATATAAATATATTATCAGTTACGAATATTTTTCAACATTGTGTCCACATCCATTACTTTTACTGATTTTTTGATATTGTACTTACTTTAGACACTTAATACTACCTCAATAGGTACTAATATATATGCCTACATACATAGGTCATATTTATCACTCATTGAATGTTGATACTTTTAAAGTTATTTTATTGAGTTTTTATGATATGTAATAATTCAAAAATGATCCATAATTCATTACTATAAATACCTGTATTATCTTCTTCCTTATTTATTTTCTTGGAACGGAGGTAAAACCCAAATTTGCCAAACAAAGTAATTTATGTTCCTAGGTTCCTGCATTCGAAAGTTAAGGTGATTTATCGTTTTGTTACCCTATTTTTGAACTTTTATGGATGCTGTAATTTGCTCTTTCTTTGCTTTCCAAGATTTTATTGACAACAATTTATGTTTATTCCTCTCGTGTTTCTGGCTGTCGACACGGAGTTGCACACAATAACCGATTTTTTGTCACTTGGAATTTGTAGGCAGAAGGTCGAATACGAATATAATGATTATTGCAATTTATTGTCAATATGCTTACGGGTAACAAGGTAAAATGTATTGTGTTTTTTTGCGCATTAATTTGCAAGCTTTCTCACCACATTGATAATATGACTACGCAAGCTATCCACTTCGTTCATAGATAGATGTTCCGTCACTGCTGCATAATAATCGTAATCTCTTGACTTTTGCGAGGAAATGCTTAACGCATCGACCTTACAACGTCACTTGTTACAGTGCACCGTTTATTGTCTCTCAAATGTCACTTTTATTATTCACCGTAACCTGATCACGTTAAGGTAACTCTTTTAGTGACGCAGGCACAATGTATCGGCACAATGATCATTGCGCGTTGTAACAAAGCAAGTACATAGTGAGTGAATAACGTAAAGCGTTTACCTACGTATTCAAGCCGTATTGCATAGCTGGCCATGTGAGCAGAGCAGCGAGTAGAGCAGCGGGCATGTTTGTGTCTACAAGGTGATTAGCTCGCTCAACCTCTCCTGGCCGAAGGTTAATATTTATTATTATTATAGTCAGTTCCGGACAAGAAGTCGTGTGCGATGACCCGCGCCGAAGCTCCCTGCAAGCTGGACCTAGTCAGCGTCTCACGATGACGGACCTTACTTTTATTTTGTACCATTTTCATAAACTGAAAAAATAGGGAAAGCATTGAAAAATCTTTTCAACATTGATTTGATATAGGTACGTATTATACTGTTTCTGTTCTAGTTTTTGGAATTTTTTGCATTACTAGTAACTTGTACATTTCCACCTAGAAACTACCAGTTTTTTTTTGTTTCCAGTTGTCTAAGTTCTGAGTAAAACGGAACACCACGCTCGTGTAAACTAGGAACGCGTGTCTTTCCACTACGTGTCTTCGGCAACACGAAACGTGTGCAAGCAGATACCTGCCGGTAGTATGTGTACCAGGCGTACCTGGGATTGAATCCACGAGCAGCGACTAACTCTCTACACAGGTGACGTAACGCCACTCCACCACTGTCGCAATTCATCTAGCGATCTCATTCGCCGGTATCGCGGCTACCTTCCACCTACTGGCAGAAACCTGCCGCAATTAGTAAAAAAACTTTTTTATTACGCCCAATCAAATATCCGACGCGAGGTGAGGCTCTTCCCCATTGACTGGCTGACGAGTTTTATTTCCTTCTGCGTGCGCCTCGCGGCTCTGCCGTAGATTCACTAGGTAAATGTGGGCGAGCAATAAAACACTCGGTATATTTAAATTCATTTCCACGTAGCGGCCGAATGTGGAGGACGTGCGAAACACTGCCGTAGTCTGTGCTGTGTACTTTATATTATAGTCAAGTGTATTCTGTAGTAGAAGAGCCGACCAGTTTTCCTCCGATTAGTCAGTTGTCAGTTGACCCGCGATCGTCGAATGAATAATGTCGTGCGCGAAAGTGTCGAATATCTCAGGCAGGTGAAATTAAGTCGACTTGCCAACGGTAGAGGCGGTTTACGCATGTGAGTGTTTTTTTTCTTTTTACTATTTTGTGTTATCCGGTGACGAGTGTTTTTCGGCGATGAGTGTATTTTAATGCCCGTCATGTTTCTTCAGCTATGTTGTTTTTCGTTTTACGTTGAGATTAATTTTTTGTTCTCCATGCTGCAGCATTCGTTGAAAACCTGCGTGTGTGTATTTTTGTAATTTCGTACCTGAAGCACGTGTTTGAATGTCAGTTTCGTGAATCATTCCTGTAAGTTTATTTATTATGTACAGGCAAATCACTTTGAAGAGGACACGCTTGAAAGTATCTGTGTACACCGATATTATCGAAAGTTTCAAACTAGTTTGGAACATCCGCCCGCAGTCCCCTCTTACCCCGAAAATTCCCAATGGCCCGATTCAATTCGACAATGTTCTTTTTCTACATTTTTAAGGTTTTTCATTCTTTAGCAATTATTATTAAATTCTATTTCTTTTTTGATCCATCCAGTACACCACTACACAAGCAAATGTCTCTTTAATATGATTTACCTGTAAATGAATGTCTATTTGTTCAAAATATAGTTTTACATGTGAAACCACGCAATGGCCATGATAATAGAAGGTTCAATTCGGGCCATGAGAATAAGCATCTGTTTAACGTTTTAAAGTTTTATATACATTCGATTCTCGCAAATTATTATTATAATCTCTTTTTTCACAGAAGAATTATTTTAATTTGTTAATTATTACTGGCATAGGTTGTTTACCCTGTCCCGCCAAGGTTCAATAACATCTTCAGCTTTGTATAACTAAATGTTTATTTGTTCTGTTAAGCAGGAAATAATATTCCTAGTGAGGCCACAGACTCAGTCTCGCTGCTTCGTAATACATAAATTAATATATTCATGTAACTGTCACTTTGAAGAGTAATAAGTAATAACCAAATAAAAGCAACGATAAGTGATAACATGGGTTCACTCCAATATCTTCTGCCATCTGGTATTTTACAATACTTGTTGATAACATAATAATATATTATAATATGCATATACAGGGTTTTCCAATAAGAGGTGTTATTTTTTAATAGCCCGCTATTTCGGTGGATGTTACTTTTGAAGCCGTCATTTTTTGACATTTGACAAGTAGAAACTACGCCATTGTTAAAAATTGAACGATACACGCTTCAACAACGCATTGAAATTATTAAAATTCACTTGAGTGAATCAAATGCAAATCATCTTGAGTGATGAGGCCCATTTCCACCTCGGTGGCTTCGTCAACAAGCAAAATTGTCTCATCTGGGGGTCGGAAAACCCAAGAGTTATTGTTGAAAAGCCTTTCTATCCTCAACGTGCGACTGTTTGGTGCGATTTATGGTCCGGCGGAGTCATTGGACCTTACTTTTTCGAAAATGACGCTGGAGCAACAGTTACGGTGAATGGATTGCGCTATCGAGAGATGATTAATGATTTTTATGGCCGGAATTGGATGGTATTGATCTGGACAGCGTTTACTTTCAACAAGACGGCTCTACGTGCCACACAAGCAACGAAACCATTGATCTTTTACGATTGAATATCAAAATAACACCTCATATTGGAAAACCCTGTATTTTAACACAACGTCGATTCGTTGGCATATTATGTAAACGACAGTGACCACATCTCTGCTATTGAACACATTCCAGCTGTTTTATGCGTCAGTTATTGAAACTCGTAAAGAGAAGAATACAGCTGCCAGATAGCAAGAACATTCGCGTTAATTACACTGTTTGTAATGGTAACATTGTTAGTATTGCTCCACTTACGACGTATAATTATTGGGAAGGTTTATAGTTGAAAGAGGACAATTTGTGTAACAGGTGGGTGTGTATTTATTTGAGTACAAGATGTGTACTCCCCCACTCCCCTCACAACCGACCATAGTAAATTCATTGTATGTTCTCCCACGTTGCAGAATAATAAGTACATAGTAAGAACTTAATAACCCATAAGCAGTAACCGGTTAGTTATTTTCCGAATATTGTAATCTGTATGGTTGTATCTGTTGTCACGTGATACCAGAAGTAACGCGGCGCGGCCCTGAAAGCCTCCATTGACAAACAAAAGCTAACTATCGCGAGAGCAAACTTTTAAATTAACCTTTACAGCACTCGTGAAGGCGAAGTACGTCACAGACACCTTGGCTTCTGATACAAGGCACGCAATCGGCATTGTCCCATGAGGAAATGAAATAATATTATATCTTACTAATCATCCACCAACATTGAATGGACGTCGTATTATTATCATTTTCCATCTTGATAAACTTTTCTGTATTTTCCGCGAAATGTAATTTTCGAACTTGAACATAAAGATCAATGTCCGCTATTTATTGCTAGGTACTCATACATATAGACTAGGTACGCATATAGATGCGTGCAAGTAACTAAATCTTATATTGTTTCAACTAGCTGGTACTTACCTACTTGAAGATCCAGTGAGTGTTTGCCCTTCATCATTGAAGTTTCATTGAATTATTGGCTTTGCCGGAAATTCTTCAGTCATCCTTCAAATAATCTCTTTTTAAAGATTATTTTCTGTTTAAAATGTTAGTTCCTGAAGTCCATCATCATTATTTTTTATTGAAGGACATTGCATAGTTTATTTATGTTAATCTTCAAAATCATCTCTGGATTTCAGAGTGTTTTTTAATGACTTTGAATTTAAAAATAATTATGTGTTTATCTCGTTATCCTTGCAACTTATTCCTTCGCTATTTACCGATATCTTGAAATGTTTGCCATTTGGATTGTTTTAGTATTAAATCACGAATCGGATACAGAAATGTATTATTTGCAATTTGTATCAGATTGCAATCATTTTTCAGAATGCTATATCAGAAATATTAAATTCACCTTATCAGCTGAGTTTCTATATATTGTATTTCGGTTAAGTCAAGGATTCTACCAATGCCGTTTATAAATGCCTACGTAAACATTTTCTCGTATATTCAAAGTATACGTGACCAGTCACATGTTATATTTCGCATTAAAAAAATACTGTTAGTTAAGCGTACCGCTGATAGGTCTCATGTCATCTCATAATATCTCAAAAACAACGCAGTTGTATCAGAGAGGTTAGTTCAGTAATAGGAACTTCATTTTGTTTTATTTCTACCCTTTTCACTGCGACTCTGTTCAAGCCTCGTCCCTCGATAGCCCGCCATGCTAAAAATTCGCACCAATGTTAGTCTTCGACCTGTAGGAATTTTTGATCAGTTACTAACATCCTAAATTAGAACCGCGTGCCAATATCGAGAAATGTTAGGACGGACGAAGCCAGAGAATCGCAATTAGCGACGGCTTACGGCGCGGTGCGGCGCGCGGACCGCTGGCGGTAATTCGCTAATCGCGGCAAGGTTGAAGCTTCATTCGTGTGGTGCTTAGTGCTTCACTCTTCACTCGAGGAAGGGGCAGGGGGCTAGCTGAACAGATTAATATTCAATCCAACGAATAAACGAACAGGACGAGATTCTGATAGACAGAGACAGAGACAAATAATATATCATAAATCCTCATACCTAACGATAGACTGATGTAGCGTGTAAATTATTATCTACTTATAACCTCAAGGGCGCTTTACAAAACTAGGAAATAACTAAGATACTTCGCCATTTTACTTAGACTGCATAAACTTGATAACTAATTTTACATATTTACGCTTGGACTCGTGGGGAAAACTGTCAAAATTATAACTGGGCAACAAGTTCATTATTTCATGGAATTAAGTTTTATGCCTTTTATGATATTGCGCTGAAGTATGAGTTTCGATTATCCATTTGTAAATATGATTTTATAATTTAATGATACAAATTATAATGCCTCTTCATAGCGAGTAGAACTCGCATTAAGTTTGCTTCAATCCAATTTAAAGCACACACAGAAATGAGCAAGAAGTCTCTGGACTTGGATCAATAGCGTGGCATTGGCAGGGACAATAGTAAGACTGCGGTCGACGTTCAGTGCCGTACATCGACTTATTCTGCGCAAGTTTCAATATCCGACGTGACCTTGCCCGTGCAATTTGCTCCGTGATGCCACGTGCTCCACGGTGAGCCTGGTGTTGGTTCGGTTGGCTTCTAGTGTGGTCGTTGTGTGTGGTGTGTGGTGTGTACACAATACACACAAACCATGATGTGCTACATGACCTTCCTCCTCTGATAACGGACGCAGTAAAACCGCGTCACATTGGCCAATCCGCGGCGAGGCGGAAATAAATACCGAGATGTGCCATCATCGCGTAATTAAAAACATCTCAATCGAAATGACTTGATTCCATGCGTCATGTTCGAGAAACTACAATATTTAGTTCCATACTAGCTGCTCCAGTGTATCTCGGAATCTGTGTATATTGATTCCCCCTTTGGCTTTAATTTATATTTAGAGATACATATTCATTTTACATACAATTCACAAAACACGAGAGAGTAAATTGAATATAAATATCACTCTGAGGGTTGTCTACTTAGTTGCATTCTAAAATATAAAATACAATTATATTTGATATAAACAATAATCTAGCCATTAAATATTACAGATATATCCCACAGCTAATATTTATATTGTTATTTGGTTTTTGAGGTATTGATTCGTATTGCACTTTCTACTTCTTCCTGGGACAACGCTTCAGACTTTCTTGTAGTGTTTCATCATCACAGTCATTATCTGCCCAGATTTCAGACACTGTGTGGCTGACCGAAACTTTGGGCGTTGGCCCAAGTGCGAAGAGGAAGCGCAAAACGGCTCAATTTCAGTCCACAACAATCTGATCAGTTCGCTCTCAGTTATGAGTTATGAGTAAGTTGCGGATCAGTTAAATTATTCACAGCGCGAATGTTCCTCTAAATAAGTTATTATCGGATCCGAGGACACGGCGCCTAGCAACTAGCAACAACTAGCGACGCGAGCCTGGGTTACACCTCTAGCTGCTAAAAACACAAATTTTCCTTTTTGCTCTTGCTTGTAATACCTGCCTTGAATCTCCTACTTTTAACAAAGGTAATATTATTATTTCATCCGCTGCTCTTATCCTTGGCAATCTTGACTATGAACATTGAACAGGTGATTTTTTCAAGGATTATGTAGACAAATTGTAATACGCAAGTTTTAATACAATATTTGTGTACATGGCTCTCTGAAATGAGAATTGTGAAATCTCTCGTTTTACAGTTCACGCGATAGTGTATTAAAAAATTGGAACCTGATATTAATTGAAATGAAAATAATTGCATACTATGAAAGTTTCAGTTGACGAGTTCAATTTCGTAGGTACAAACATCCATCAGTATTATACATACAACCTAATGACATAATTTTTGTGACCTTTCTACATTGATGTTCCCACACTGCCTCTACTTGTTTATTGCCTCAATTTATTGGTGCATAGGCGAACTTTCTTCGGCGCATCCTTGATTCTGAAAGACGCACCATCCACCCGACCGACCCAATCATCAATCACGGTCCTCGCATAATGTCTTAAAATCTGCCGAAATTCCTTGTAAAACATCCTAATGTATTTTAATAATAAATTTAGCAAGATTGCGGCAGCACAGATTCGCATGAGAACCTCATCCGCTACTTTAGGGTACGTATACATTTGCGAACCGAAACGCGAACCGTGCCACGAATTACGGGAAAGGAACGAATCAACTGCATGCGGCGTATCGCGCCATTTGCGGTTGCTTCGTTTCTTTCCCATAAGTTGAGGTTCAGTTCGGCAGTTCGACTCGTATACGTAGCATTAGAATTATTGCGAACATCTTTGAATGCTGTCTATCACCCGTTTCATTTTAATCGCGCAGTGGTAAAGATATTTCATTATTTACATTTATGTTTGAAGCTACGTCCTTCAAATCTTATATGATTGAAGTAAATGAAAAAGCTTTGATAATTATTACAGCTTTGATCTAACGGAAATGCAATGAATGTAACAGAAGTGTTGCCAAAATAAACATCCTGCTTACTTAATCTCTATCACAGATTGTTCTTCTTCCTTACGTAGGTTGGTTTGTATGGCCATCTATCTACAGATGATTTTGTAAAGTAAATTTCAAAATCACTGATATTGTGATATTTGTGCAGCTGTTGCAAATAAGTAGTGAGTGCGCGGTGCGTTTGAATGTTGGTGTAATTGTGGCGATGTGCGAGTGTGTGTCTGTTGTAGCGTAATCATATGATTGGCTATTATTACCTAACAGTTACCGGAGCGCCGGTAACTTTCTTCTAGCGCGTTGCACAACTGTGGAGTTGTGTGCCCCCTCTCCCACTGCCACCCACCACCCGCCACCCGCTCTCACAGCGACCGTGAAACCTTCGAACTTTCCTTCCCTCTATTAGCCAAACTCTGAAACCTTTCTCTTCAAAATGCGAAATTGCTACATGCATTAATTATTTAGCCCCGCCGTTTAATTGGACCCCATTTATGACATTAATACATGTAGGTACATATAAAGAGTTTTCCTGTATTATCCTTATTCATTATCTAACCATTCTTGCGAAAGGAATAAGAGATGACGTATCAAAATAAGGAAAATACTCAACCTTTTTTTGCTCCATTTTTCTTGTATATACTTAAGGTATTTAACAGCTTCGGTTGCTGGGTTCGTGGGGTGAGGTTTGTCTAGGTATTGGCGGCGGATGCGTCTACACACCTACTGCGTGGCGGGCGGGATCGGGAGATACCGATAAAGGGAGACCTTTTGACCTCTCCAATTGACTCTATCGGGTCTTGCACAGCAGTGCGGTGAATTCATACGTCCGTCACTCCTGGACGCACTGATCCTCACATTCCTGCGCACCCCTCATACCTGTTTCTTTCCCTGAACTTCCTTTCCTTTATTTCATTAAAAAGACCCGCTACACAGCATCCCCCAAAGATGACATAGGCCACGAGGAAAATTATTTTCCTCATGGCCTCCTTTGTGAAGCTAATATATATTTATTTAAATAAAAAATCAATTTAATATTTCGACTCATCTATTTTTTTTTGCGATATAAGTAACTATAGGGCGCATCTGTGTATCTACTTATAAAATTTAAACTATAATTGTTTTGTAAAATTATGACGTAAAATATTTATCATCCGAAATGAATGTCAATTTATTTTAAATTTTAACTATTAGAAATGCGGCGTTATTACTTTTGCCCATATCTGTTTTTTTTTTAAATTTCATTGAGCGATGTTATTATGAACATTAAATTAAATTCATCCAGTACAACCGCGACTTTCATTAATCGCGTTACCTTAGTAAGGCAGAGTAATACACTAAGTTGGTGTGCAGAATTTCACTTTTTTCTGTTATGACATAATACGTTATTGTAACTGTTGTACGATGTATGAGTTAGTATATCTCTAACATTATTTCGTGATGATTCCAGGTGTTCTGATCACGAATATTTCATTAGGTTTCACTAAACATGTTGTATTTTATCATTATTATCCAAATGAAGTAATATGTTTCTCCTTTATTCGCATATTGGCGGCTATTATCACTGATTGGAAGCGTCAAGAAACATATATTACGATTATTATGTAGTTTTGCAAGTTTATATAATGTTAGTGTTATCTGAATTCAATAATTTCATCTCGCTTTATGTCATCAATGATTCGGTCCATAAAACTGAATGTTGTTTTTGGTACATCTCGACATGCGGTATAAAAGTTGAAAAAAATATAACCTGTTTTTTCTTTCGTGTGGAGTAAGTTGACTTTCCGCTTACAAATCAATTGGGTCAACCACGCTTTTTGCAAAAATTGTTTCTCCCACAAGAAGGGCGCTTTGACGTTTAATTGCTTTACATATATGACCTTATGTGGTTTTCTTTGCTCTTAAATTTAGCATGAATGTATTTGCAAATCGGATTTGAGGTCGGCACTGTATTGTAAAACAATATTGTATTTCAGCAATATTCACCTTCTGCTTTCTATTCGTGATAGGTCTCCGCGTGGCAACCATCGCCCGGTAGGGAAGGGACGTTCTAATTCATCGACATTTCATCGGGTCTTATTAAATTAGGTACCTATCCAGCTTAATTTCAATGAGATATTTAGTTCACTTTGTTCTGGTTGCTTTTTGATGTATTGTTTTACCAATTATTATTAGAGTTGTGTCAGGCATAGTATCGATGTTTTGAAGAAGGTTGAGTCTTGCGCAGCTCCCTGTTGTAATATTGTATTCTTCATTGCTCAAGTCAGCCGTTACGACGTCTGTGGAACTCCACACCGAACGCACACATCTAATGGAAAGTAAATTAAAGTACCTATTGAGCTGCATTCATAGTTCACACGAGTGTCGCAATGCATCGCCAGGCACCGGTCGCGGGTCGGTTGGTTACTAGTTTCTCGTTCAGTGGGTGTACCTACGCCAGATGATTTCATTCAATTTCGAGTGTCTATTATCCGGCACAACGGTCGATTCCTCTGCCCCCCACCCTCCGCCGGGTTATGTCACAACATCCAGCCAACAGCCAGCTCTCTCGGACTTAACGTTTCGTAGTTTGTAAAAGACAATTTCTCCATCGGAGTACTGTCGGGTTCGGTAACTCGCTCGCCTTTCTTATATACAAACATAGTTTCACTTTTCGACTGGCGGCCGCTTCCTAGTTTCACTTCGGCGATGTCGATAGGTTTAGGTATCTACTTGCTTGCTGCAACAACCTACAGGCTATCAATTACGAGCTTTTATTTTGTAATTCTTTATAGCGGGCGAGTGTTGCTCCCGTCTGCCTGCAAATAATGATTGAATTCAAGGTTTGCATAAAGAAAATTCGAATTTCAACGCTTAGGTACCCTTCACCGTCTGCAATTAAACCTGTCAACTATAGTGAACGAAGTGAAAGCACTTTGTAGCTTGCAAATATATCAGATATGAACTTTCTCAGCAGTTTTGCGAATATTGTGGATTTTCTATTGTTTTTTTTTTGCATTGCATTTGACTGGCGGGAAAGTCGCTCTGTAAGAAAACTAGGGAGAATCGGTCCGTTATTTTATTCAATCCTAGATGTACACACTATAAAGATTGAAGAATGACAAGTAATTGATTTTTAAATTACCAACTGTGCCAAAAGCTCTGCCTCGGTACACATTCTTTACTTTTACGCTTTACACGAGCTCCTGAAGATTTTAAAAATCCCCCCGGTGCTTTGTTCCCTGACGTCGCCTGCGATTTTTCGCAGTCTCAGGAGTCAACATTGTTGCCACCCACGCTTCTTGACCCAGGGCTGCCACCAATCGAATAAAAAAAAAAATTTAATTTCTTAGAACAGTAGACCTTACGCCCGAAAAATACGTTTCTAATTTTCTTTTATTTAATAAATCAAAATCAAAATTTCCTCTAAAATCTTAAGATTTGTAAGTAGGTATTTTAATATCTATTTATTTCAAATAAGGAATTATAAAATTTGTGCAAAGAAACGTAACCAACTCAATGACAATCGTTTTAAAAACTTTTTTCAGGTCGATAGGTACCATAATATTGATTATTCCGATTTAACAGCTCGTAGTAGGAAAACACACGTGCGAACTCTAGCGGGATAAAATGGTAATATCTAACACGACCACCATCTAGAACCGAAAACAAAACGTACCAAACAAATTTACAGACAGGTGAAGAGTAAACGGCAGTCAATTAGCAATCTACTTCTGTAGATTTCGGGTATAATTGGAATGGTTGATGTTTTCACATATACTTTAGAATTTTTTTTCAAATTTTACTTAGGTTTTTCTGGTTGGAGGGTTTATGGTCGCTACGTAAGCTAAGCTGTCGTACCCTTAAATTAAATATACCAATCCTAAGAGAAAGTCCAGTTATATTCAATTTTTCAATTAAGTCCTGAATCCTGTATCTAAATTTCGCCAATAAACAATTAGATAATGTTAATTAAGTGTTAGTCTCAAGTGACCTACCAGGTAAGTATAGTACTGTATATTTTCTCCATAAATAGTTAAGTAATAACATAGATCACTGTAGAAATGTATTATAAGTTTGTACATCGCCCTTGAGGTGTTTTTGCACAAAAACGGCGCTATACAAGTCATCCAAGTATTATTATTATTACGTAGAATGTTGATTCTTCCCTGATAGTGTCGACACATAATTGTATAGCGCCTTTTTTGTGTAAATTACCTCAAGTGCTATTGGAAGTAGTTATTCCGCTAAATTATTCAAGTATCCACCGATTTAAATATCTGTTTTTCCTCTAATCTGTTATTAGTCAGCCCTGTTTTTAACACGGCGGTCCACTTCTAATGGCCGTGTTACCTAACCGCAGCTTACCTACGCCTACAATAAACCATTGTATCGACACTTGCTGCTGCCAATACATTCTGTTTATCCAAATATTGACAAATAGTCGTGTTGGCCGCTGCGATCGCACATACAATATACATACAACAGACTATTGCCTTTGTGGGATATTATCTGTCTTTTGGCACTCGCGTGTGTCAGTCATTGTTGGAGTGCGTCAGTCCGACAAAACAACCAACGCCATTGTTTCGCATTATATCTCGCAGTCAAAACACACAATCTTTTTTCAATAACCAAACAAAAAATATTGAATTTTACTAATTTGCATGCTATTATTATTTCATTTAGCCTGTGACAGACCACGCTATAAGCGCGTTATATTTTCGTGAGTTGGCCGACTTCATCGTATCGCTAGCCATACATTCCCATTGGTAGTGTATGGCGAGCGATATGCTAAAATAGACCAAGCCATGATGAATATACCTACCTACCTTACTTCGATTCGGTAGTTAATTTATTTGCTATCATCGTGTGTGGTTTGCCTTACTTTTTAAATTCGTATCCATTACTTTTTGTATGAAATATTTATAATCGTCATCAATTTTGCACGCGAATATAATATATCATACAAATTGAAGACTGTATAATGGAACTTCCGATATCTTTTGATTTTATTGCTTCAAAGAAACTTCATTGCGGATTTATTTCCGGAAACGGAAGCGTATTAGGTTTGAGAGTGAAATTTGCAACTTCTTTCTCAAATTTGCGGGTACTTCAAATTAATTTCCTCGCTTTTATACAAAATTTAATTGCGGTTAAAAAACAAATTATTATTGGCATTAATTACTCGCCTGAAATATCCATACAAATTGAAAATATCTCCTGAGTCAAAATAAATGCCACTAACGGAATTGGACCCGTCCCTTCTGATGTCAGGTGCTCTGGACCACTGAGCTACGTGGGCTTATTCCCAACCTGCCAAATAATTCAATGTGTACAAGTACTTCAATCGAAAATTACTGCTTATTATTTTTTTTTATGTGCTATGCATAAAAACTTTACTCATAAATATTACTCATAAACATTAGTCAATCATTAAAAAAATAATGCGGTAAAAAATATTAAAATCCAAATCACACAGTGTATTACGCAAGTTTTTACCTTCAATAATGTTTTCCGTCGCTGCTTTTAACTCAGGCCATTTTTAAATAATTTCCCCGTTCTCCCCTTAGTTTAGCATGGCCGTTTGTGGTCATTATTTCTCATCAGCCCACCTTGCACCTACGTCTTGTGGGTTCTGTCGCTAATGATATGACCCACGGCTAAGTCAACAGCTGATTGATCCCACACCTCGTCGCGCAGGGTGGCCTTTTATCACTTGTGAATTTGGCTTCACTTTTGTCACACCTCTTATCGAAAAAATGCAATATCATTATACCTTATGAATATTATGGTACCTTATGAACGAAAAAACGTAGCCACCTGGAAACATGATTTGGTTCCACAGACATAGGAATTAATAGACGAGAAGATAATGGCGAGGGGTAAAATCAACTGTTGAAGAACGAAGGGGGTTAAGCTGACTGTGATTCGTCAATAAATCAATCTGACAGTAAATAGGCATCTCGCATTATAATATCACCATTTAGTTCTTAAAAGTAAAATCTGCTTTTGAATGAATTTACATTTTTACATGGGAGCGCAAATTACTCGCCACGTTATGAACTAATTTGCGAAGTCCAAATTCGGCAAAGTAAATTTCTTCTGTTTGCAGAGTCGTAGTTAGTTTCAGAGTATTTAGTTAAGACACTTTTACTAATGTTTCATAATTTACTTACCCCAGTAAACAACGATGAGCACACTTGAGAATCGCTACATTGTGATGTGATAGTATATGTTTCTAAAACTGATCCATATAATACGGTGTGAATAAGCTTAAAATAAAGTAAAATAATGCTTACTTATGGAATGTAATACGACAATTGGGTTTATTCTCTTTTTCACGTCTATTTTTACAAGTTTTCATATCACAAGTCAACATTTTGCCGTGTTATTTTGTAAAATGAACCGATGATGCCTCGACCATAGTTCGCACAAGAATGATGACGTCACGTTTTCAAATTTCACTTGAGGCCATACGCGAGCACAGCCGGCTCCAATGGAACCGGTATGGGGAGTGGGGATAATACGCTTTTAATCACTTAGGGCAGGTCTACTTTTGGTTCCAACTTCCAGTAAAGTTTTTTTTAGCTAAGTAATACCATGTAGGGAACTTTAATGTTATGTCAAATGGTCTATAACGCATTTTTTGTACTTCAGAAATTTGATCCATATCAGTGTTACAGTGGGTGACTGATCCTGGCAGTCCCTTAATTAGTCATACTGAAAGACACCCAGTTTTTGCAAGTGTGAGTGCATCAACGTAAATGTGTGTGTGTTCGTGTGTGGACATTATGAACTCCTGTTGTATCTCCTAAGTGAATATCGGCGTTCAGGCCACCCGCAGTGGACCACCCCTCTCTCTCTCTCTCTCTCACCCTTTTGCTGGCAATCATTCTATTTCCTTCTCTCTCCTCTGTCTCTCCCTGAAAATCGGACTGCAGCGAGTAAAATCTTTATATAATTCAGCAATACGAAGCGCCTACGTAAAAAAGTTTAAATTGTCTTCTCTGCACAGAATAATATGCATTTCAATTTATGTTTTTTTTTTCTGAGTGCCTCTTGATTGTTTAGGAAAATTCCGTCGTGTGGTGGTGCGACATCCGTCGGGGTGGTCCCATAATACTAAATCTATTCATGCAAACATTCACTCACCCAGGTGACGTTAATAAGCAGAACCATACAAACACAACTACCGGTAAACATTTAATATACCGAATCATAATGTTGGTACAGACGCGGATCCAACAATTCGCGACATTTCGGAAAATAGGTAGTGAAAATCCATACGAATTATTTTGACTTCGAATCATAAATCATTTTTTGACCATCCGAGTCAACTATTTTTTTTAATAATTTGAATAGTGGCGCGTCACAAAGTTGTCAATATTGTCCCGATCGGGATAGGATGACGTCAGATTCAAGCCTGGGCGTTTAGTGTTTTATTTTATATTTTTATCGTTTTGCAAATTTGATTTTTTTTCGCTGAAATTATCTTATAAATTAATCATTTATATTCGGAGCCGAAGTTTGTCTTTGGTCATTGGGTAAATTCTTTTAAATTTTCTAAAAAAATATATTTCTGATTTACGACGTTTTGCCCAAAATGGTCATCACACTGGACTGCTTTCTAAAGGTAGATAGATACGACAAAGCGTTAAACATTGTTGCACCGAACACAATTATTTGCAAGCTAAAGGAATCGCATTATTATCCATTTAATTTCTTCTAATAATAATGATAATTGGCTTTCACACTAGAAAGCTTCCGAATGGGAAAGGTAAAAAAGCAATCAACTCCACAATAACAAGACTCATAGAAAAGACGCGTACAAAGGGGGAGATTATAGATATAGAGTACCTGCCGAGGTAATTTGATGCCACCTTCGTCGTTCCAAAGTCATTGTGCATTCAATAGAAAACCGCAACGCTTTGAATCGGATTCATTGACATGACAAACTGACCAATAGCACCGTCATTTAATATCAATATCAAACGGTAGAAACCAAACCAACTTCAAATAAAGTAGAACAAAGTTTATGAGTAGGCAGCATTGGAAGGTGAATTAAATATACAAACTTAGGACGGGTTGTTTCGGAGAATTTGACAATTCATCAAATTTCAACGTTCATTTTCGGGTTCTGTGAAAGTCCTATTCAAGTTCTGTTTTAATATCATTATAGGCTAGTTGCTTGACAAAACTGAAATAAAAACAGAACTTGAAAAAATCTTTCACAGAACTTGAAAATGAACGTTGAAATTTGATGAATTGTTGAAATTCTCCGAAACAACCCGTCCTTAACTACTTACGGATCATTGTCACACGACGACCTCCGTGGCATATCGGTTGGATCCTTGGCTCTGGTCCCAGGGATCGCGAGTTCAGGTTCAGAACCCTACAAGGAAACTTATATAGATTCAAATTTATATACTTTTTTTTAATTAATATTGTTTCCATTCTAATGTTTCCATTCTTCTTGTAATACGGGTTCTTGTGCACGGATAAAACTTATTTTTTTTGTAATAGGCAATTCACCCTAAAGATAAATAAAACATTGTTAATTTATGAAAAATCTGGTCAAATCATTCGATTTCCTGTTAAAAACGGGACTATATTGACAAATTTCAATACAAACTATCAGTAAAGTACGAATATGTTATGAGTAAGTCGAAACAAGTATTCTTCAAAATAATAATATTTTCGAATCTTATTTCGCATTGTATATTTTCGGACAAGGCCACCTCCGTTAAACACGTGGTCAGATGTATTCTGAATGACTAATATTTTATTAGGAAATGGTTATTATCTTGATAAAAAGCCGTACTCATCTTTTTTAAAACGACATTTCTTCCCCGTACTCAGGTTTACCCCTTCCTCTCAAAATAAAATCATATAATATTCAAATTTGACAAGTGCGTAAAATAGTTTTGGCAATCCATATGGAACCTACCCGGGACGTCACACTTGATTTGAGTTATTTCCTGTTGTAATTTCCATTTATTTAAAAGTCTTGTGTGGTATTCGCTCCTCGGTAACGATTGGAATGCGTACTTTTTGGGTATTGTACAATACCCATCAGCTGGCAGTTAAAATTCTGGCAGGCGATCAGACGGATCATTTGCGGTAGGCACCCTGAGTCACCCTTAGCCAGGACCCACGGGCATTCCAAAAGGTCCCATTTTAAAATTCAAATAACAGCCATTTCTCTAAATAACACTGCAACCTAATGCGGTCGTTTAGGTCAGGGCTGCTCCAACAAAATATAACATCAATTTGAAATTATTTCAAATTTATGGCTTTGGCCTCTTTATAGCTTAACACAACCTAACGCCTAACGTGTCGTTTTTAAAAACTATTAATTTTTTAAACTTTTTTGTGGATTTGTTAAATTAAAGAGTACTTAAAATTGCCTTCAAAATACGTAAATAGGGGCTTTATAAATAAATAAACTAAAATTTGTATTTCGTAATGAAAATGCTTCAGACCTGTCAATAATGGAAAAATAAAAATTAAATCCAAATTTGCACGATAAGGCGAAAAGACAATCCTAGATATTAGATTATTACGCGCCGGTTTAGCTTTGGTAAGTTAGGTCGGTCGTAAGCCCGGTTTTAGGCCGTTTTAACCATACATACGCCGCGCTATCATCGTAATAAGTCACGTTTTCATTGTTCCGACCTTACGCGTCGTGTGATAATTAAATTGCGACTACAAGAAAGGGGAATTAGAACATGTGCATCATATAAAAGAATTTAGATATTTAGAATCAGCTCCATGCGTCGTTACAACTTATAAAAACAGATACATTGCACTCGAGGTGATATTAATTTCACAATAATGATTCTATAAATGTAATCCTAGTATAATAATTATTGTAAAGCATCTAGATATCTCTATCTTTATTGCTTTCGTGAGCCCAAGGCATTAGCGATTAATTATCCAGTACCTGGCAGAAGTAGTTCGGCAATTTCTCCTACTTATTAACTAATACCTGCGCGAGCAAATAATAATTATAAAACCTGTATTCATAATTTCAGTATCCATTCTGCCGACTTCATTTTGAGGTCAACTAGTGCACATCGCTATCTGATCGCAACATAACCAACTGCAAACTGCAATGTAGGCTATCAATCTGCTATCTTCTATTAATAAAAGTGGCTATAAATAATTTCCTATTATCCGCGCTAGATTAAATTTGCAGTTCGTTTATTTTTAGATTATATTAAGATGAACGAGGGATATTCTATTATTATCCTTTGCATTTATGCACTTTAATGGCGTTGTAGATAATAGAGATAGTTAGTTCAAAATCTGATAAGTAAATTTTCTTTAAATCCCCTCTCACTGATAAAACCATATTGGATTTGCTACTCTGTTTCACCTTTATAAGACATTGAAAAATAATATGAACCAAGCAAAATGGCATCTTGTCCTAATTTTTTTTGACAGTTAAATGAATGCTTCAAAGCTAATGATGTACCTAAATAACGTTGCATTGACCTATAATTTCCTTCCAGAAAAAAATACATTGAAAATTTCATGACGCCAGAACTCACCGTTTCAAAGTTTTTGCTGCTTTACTAACAGATTTTATACTATATAGTTACTATTTTTTTCTTATCCAGTGAGTGAAGTATTATGATTATATATAATGCTTTGAGTTTTGCCTTGGTGTGAAGGAATAAAGCCATGTCACTGATAGCTCCGTTCTCCATTGTCATCACCTCTCCCTCTTTCTGATTATCCATGCTTGTATCAGAAAGAGATTTCACAACGTAACTATCAGCGGCAGGGACATAGTTATCACTTAATTTATAAAATTCGCCCAAATATTTTTGTTTTGATAAGGAATATAAAAAATAAATAAAAAAAAAACATTTATTCAGTTACCATAAAACTGGATTAGGTTAGGTTAGATTAGTTTTTTTTTTAATCATTTTTCTTCAATGTTCTGTTTTGTCATGGAACCATTTGACACCATTTTTATTGAAACACGAATTGGCGAAAAATTTTATAATTTTCCGCTTGGCGGCCCTGTGTCAGCCAGGGCCGGCCACCCGCGAAGGTCTAATTAATTAATTGTGCATTATGAGCAGTGCCCGCGGCGCATCATGTAATACGGGAAACCCGAACATTTTTCGGCTTATTCATTCCGAGATATTTTTTGCCCCCGCGGAGGCTCCCGGCTCCCAGGTCCGGGGTCCCGGGTCCGGGGCTTCTGACCCGCTCATGCGCTGCGGGCATCCGCTTGTCCAGTAATTTACCTTGCTAATTGAATGCGTCGACCGCGTATTATTACCCTAATACCGTCCTTAATGATTACTTATTAATTGCCGAACATTAACAACAAAAAACACGTAAAACATCATTCACGTTCCATTTATTATTTACGCATGCGTTATATATTCGATCAACAGGTTTAAAAAAAAAATTACGATAGATAGAGATTTTCATTAATCTTCTAGTAGATAGAAATTCTTAAATGTAATTGCTGTGCGAATTTCACAACGCCAGAGCTCTCAGTTCATTGTTTTTTTCAGTAAGACGTGCAAATAGATATTCTGTTTTACAGTGGCCCTGGAATTAGACCCTGAGTAATCTTTACTGTGAATTTTGTATTTTAAATAATCCCTAGATTTTTTTACTATGATTTCTAAAGTAACCTCGTTTCCATTATGTCTGCCTAGTACCTACATCCAAAATCACTGGAATTCGCAAACGTAAGGCCAAAGAATGTTATCAAAGTTAACCATCAACCAATAAATTCTTTATAAGCCTAATTGAATATTTCCCCTAAAAGGTCAGCGGGTTTGAACGTCAATAAAATATTTGTGGTTACGATAATAACCGGCCTCTCCAGAAACCGTCTCATTACGAAGAACCCGAATAAATAATACGCCCGTCGATATTACCCTAAATAACAATAATAACACAAAACCGGAAGATCTTCTGCCTTCTAGGCCTCTTGCAGTCACTCTTGTACAAAATACGGAATTCGGAAGACGGTAGCCCGTTCCGTGGGTGGCATGGGACTTGGAGATTATATCTGAGACCATTTGGGATTAATGTCTCTTACCACCAATACTGCCCGGGCAGGGTTGCGACTCGAATCGCATACCTGCCCTTAAACGTTAAGTTAATAGCGCACACGTTTTCAGTGGTCTTCGTATTCTATGGTAATACAAACATAATAAAGCTGAAATAAAATCGGTCCTATGTTGTGGCAATAGGGTACAAATAATGCAGCAATTATCTTTTTTGTTAAGTTTATTAGTCCCAATATTTGCTCTAATCCTATATTTTTCGATATTGCAAAAGTGTACAACCATAACTGTGGCATCGATGAATTGTGAAGACTATACCTATTGTCAGTTATTAATCAGCTTTATTTTTAGGTAAACACAAAATACTTGAATTATCATTAACGCTTAGACAAATCGATTTGAAAAATGTTGTTTAACCCTCTAGCAAAATTGTGTCTAACTAATGCACATATTTATATCTCGGTTTCAAAATATGCATCAAAATTATCCCACTCTGAGAGTTTTTCATTGTTGACAAACATATTAGTTAATGGGGTTTTTCTGTTCCGACATCCAGCAGTTGGCATGGCCCTGCTTCTCTGGGACATTGTGTTCCCATGTAATGTTTTGTCATTCTTTCGTTGACTATCTGATTTTGATTATTTTGCTTGTGATGGATACAAAATACAAACTGAAACCCTGATACCAGCCGCTTCGTGATGTCGGGCTTATGGTTTATCCTCCCATTGGCTTACTAGCTAGCCTAAATATACTGGCCATAATGTAATGTTGGGATATGCTTTAACTTTAACATGGCAAGGCTTCTTAGATTTTTTTTCTAAAAATCTTTTATGTAGGTATTTATTTTGCCTTCGATATCCACATACAATTTTATTGTTCATTAAATTAGCTTCAATAATTACAAAGCGTGCCGAACGTTTGTTTTGTTTAATTCTTATGACTATTAATTCATCATACCAAATGATTCAATCACTGTTGTTTATGGACATCTCGCAAGGTGGTATTTCTGGATACTATTATAACAGAGGTGCATTGTTTGTAAGTTGCTCATTCAGAGGCCTATTCAATGCCCACAACACGACGAGACAACAATCGCGTAGACCTCTGCGGTAGGTACTGATAGACATCCGTTCAAGTATTTTTTATTCGTTTATCTGCGATTTTAATTACATCTGCAACAATCCAAAACGGTTCACCATCTTCATCATAATTATATCTTGGCTTCCTCGCGCCGCGGTAATTCGCGAACCACGACTAATGCGACGGTTATTGCCTCTGTTGGTACGCAAATAACAGAAGTCGGCTCTCGGGCTTTGTTAGAGCTTTCTCGACCTCAATCCTTGTGACTTGTGACATCTTCTGGCTTGTTTGTAGGGGCAACATCTTGTGACATGAGATTTAATTGCACAAAAAATCTTCGTATGTGTGCGCACCATTGCAGCAGCTTGCACAGGAAATGTGTTTTTTCCCCTTGGGAGTGTATAAATACAAACATTCGAACTAAAGTAATCCCATCACTTTTTATAGCTATTAACTTACCTACTTAACTAGTGGGTTTTGTTTTGTCAATACAATAAATCATTTCTGCGTGCGGAATAAAACAAGGACTCAAGCAAGTGACTCTATCTAAATGTGTATTAATTATTGCAAATATATGTGGTGTACCTGCGTGTATTAGTAATGGGAATTAAAACGCGTCCGTGTGGTCCACACTACACACTACACACTCCACAGCCACAGCATTTAGAGATTGACGCATCTGCCGTTCGTAAATAAAAAGGTACCTAGGAGTTGTGTCGCTTTAGGAGCCGAGCCCGCCGTTGTGGGTGTCCCGACCTCGACGTAAGATTGATTGCTTTTTAAAATCAATTATTTCCATGTTAAAACGCCTGGAAAAAATGCGCATTTAAGATCGGCGTTATTACTATTTTTTATTATGGGTTCGGCGACGGCGCCCGGCGCACAATAATAAATCGCGGGGGTTACGATAAATTAATAATTTTATTATTTCTGTAACTTGGTGGGTCCGCCTCGGTGGTGGTTTTCAGGATGTAGGGCGGTCCCCTTTGTCTCGATCAAAAGGATGTTTGATATCGAAATTTGTATAGGCCGTATTGTGGAGACGAAGCTGGAATAGATTTCAAAGGATTTCGTCAATGTGGCATTTATTCAAATTTGGTATATCTAACAAATGAATTTATACAGGCATCAATCTTTCTTGTTTATTTAGTATTGATCTAACACCAGACAAAGTTTGTAAAAAAAAACAATGTTAGAAATTCCCCGCGGGCTTCAGAGTGCAGGGTGGTACACGGTACACTAATCTCCATTAGTCGCGGTGCACGGGTTCTGCATGTTTTGGAAAGTCGTCAAAGCTCTTTTTTGACCGATTGCAACAAAGTACAATAAGCGCTTTGAGTAATTTTCTACGGGCGACTTCAGCCGCACACGGAGCCACGGAGGCCTGGTGTTTTATGGCCCACCCTCCAATAAGGCCTCAGACTCTAACTCAATATTAGCATCGGACAAATATTGGCTCTTTTCACCCACGACGTTTTCTCCAATGGTCCCGAGTACGTTTTTTTTTATCCCTTTCCGTAGTATTAAGGATCATAATATTTTGCTTCGCATGTTCTGTCAAATTTATGATAAATAAATGTGCCGTCCGAAATTCTTCGAACATTACCAACTCCCTGATGTGCGAGATGACTGTAGTACATTGTATATAAATTCATAAATTAGTGTGTAATAAATGACAAGACCAACCATCCGAGCAACCCACAGTTATCACTTATTCACCCGGCATACAATACAAAATATCCACATAAAATACTGCATCAATCACAATCACTTGGAATTCAGAAGTTCCATGCTTCCAGAATACAGGAGACGATAAGCGACCGCTTGAATCATGATCACGGCATTATTTACGATTTCCATTTGAAAGGGCCGAATGTTTATTGTCTGAATAAGAAGCGTGATTGAGGACTTGTATCGCTGATGAACCACGATAAGTTTTGAACAGGTGAGGGATGGGTGTCTATTCCACAACACAGGTTTAAAATTACGGCTGGAAAGGGATTCCTCTCGAGTGAATGGCTTTTGACGGAAGAGCCCCGAGGAATGTACGAGGACCGACTAATCCACATTAGCCGTATAGCCTGTTCATAATATTCCCTTTCCCGAGGGCGTAAGGCACCCAGGTATAATGTGCAATTTAATTTGGCCCACCTTTAAGTGCATTGTGTTTTTTCCTCTTCCGAATATTCGTAGTCAGTGTCTTCGATATTTTTTTGGCGTACACCTTTGGGTATGTCCTACCGCTGAGAGCTCGGTTGTAACCCGCCTTTCTTATTTATGAAGCCATCAGTGGTATTAATAATAATTTAATAATTTGTTTACTGAAAGTTTAAGGGCGCCGTACAAATTTTACTTAGTAAGCTTTATCTTATTATATACATAAAGTTACAGCCTTTAGTTAGGTATGCCTTTTCGAATCAATTATTTTGTATTCTCTCTTTTTTAATCCTCTTTATTTTATTGTTTTCCATAATTAGAAGATTTCTGCGGAAATAATAATTCACAATTTAATTTCATGTCCCAACACATATTTTCAAGAAATAATATTTTTGAAACTTATTAGGTATTTATTTTAAATTGATTAAACGTCGAACCAAATTGGTCTTCGAGAAATAATAAAAATATGTCTCCTGAAAAAAGCTGAAAAGTTGATTGGTATGGTACTTTCGTACTGAAACTGGTACACCGTTCCAAATGATTCCAAAGTGAATCCTACAAAATAGTCTGTTGATTCTTCCTTGACGTGTGCGTGAAAAGGTCTCCTCTCCGTACCGTAATATCAGTTCGGCAATCTGCTACAGACTCCGACTGCTCTTTCCCTTGCGGCAAGTGGCCCGCTCCGGTGGCGGTGGACGCGCGGTGTCTCCGCTGCGATTTCTCCTGTCAGTTCAGTGTTCAGTCAGTTCAGTGTTCACTGTTCAGTTGTTGACTGTCAAACGCCCGGCACGGTGCTAGTTCTGTTTTCTCCGTGCGAAAGTGATACTTTCTTTCATTATCATTGCTTTCAACTGTTCGCCCACTTCACTTCGACAGTTTCTAAATTAATAATTACTCAAAAATCTAGTCAATATTTTTAAGTTTTGTGTTGTTTTGTGCGTTGTGCAGAGATATTTTTCTAAAATCTGAACATGCGTTTTATAAGAAATCATCGGTTTTGATTTTTAAACTGATCACAAGTTATTCAGTTATCCACAAATACTAAACTAGTGCAATAGTTTAGTATTGTATAAAATTTGTAAAGTAAAAAAAACGATATTATGTGTTGCGGATGTCAGATGCATTGCGACATGTGTCGCTTAATAATCACAAGGTGAATTGAATAATGAATTATAATTTTTGCGTGTTAAGTATGTACTTAAATCTTTAATATACCTACATAATATTATCATTATCTCTAGTGTCCTCGCCTGGGTTTAAATGATTTGATCTGTTAATTTTTTATCACAAAAAATATAAATAAGCCATAATCGTAGCGATCTATTATCTGCCCTTGTATTGTAATGGCTTTATTATTTATGATTCTATAATTTATATAGTTTTTCAATATAAATAATTCACCTTCGTTTTATAATCATATAACTAATGATTGTATTGTTTTGCCAAAAAGGCAAATTCACGGCCAGGTAATTTGCAAATAATGGTCCCTGTTTATTTTCCAAATTACTTTTGATATCCGGACGCATCACCCAAAGTCAACTAGTGGGAATTGGCTCCAGCAGCTGATCAGTTGAGGATTACTGAGGACTAAGTACTAAATACTAAATACTTGGTGGTCCGACTGTTTGCCCCCTGCCTTTGTAACCTTCAGGCGACACCGCCACAAACGTAACCTCTCCGTTCATTTTTATTTTTTAATTAACCTCAAGTTTTCAATAATGAGGAATAAAAGTGTTGTTTTATTATAATTATCAACTTTACTCTTCGTAAATATTTATATTAAATTAGCAAGTGCATAATTTGATGTTTTACTTGAGAAGTATTCCGTTGATGTTTTGTTCTAATCTCTGTAGATACCAGCAGCAGACTCGGGAAAATCGCGATATATTATAACTGTAGGATTTGTGAAGCTGAAAGTATTTACATAAATAATATTTGCAAAGAAGAAATTTATCTAAAAATATCTGGTAAACTTAAAAATTACATTGACATCTAACCAATCATGTGTCAAACATTTAAACAAAAAATACACATTACAAATAAAGAATTATTCACTAATAAAATTGTACCTACTTTATCGCATAATTACTTATATGATTTATACTTATCAGTTCCAAATTTGAAAAATTAAAAGTTAATTGAACTTGAATAATTTTACGCACTACACAGAAATTCAATTTCAAATCACGCACCCATGCACCGACAACCTAAATGAGAATGTTTAATAATTTATTTCTTTTAACATAATAATACAAATTTTTCTCCTGTTTTTCTGTGTAAAAGTGTTTTGTATTTTATGTAAATGGCAAGTGTATGAAATTCCGACCATCGATCATTTGACGATTGTCGCCAAAATTCTGTTTTAGGAAACTTTCATCGTTCTCTCGATTTCTTTATTGTGCGGCACGACGAGTAGAAAGCTCCGGCAAATTAGCGTGGATATTATGTATTTGTCATTGTCATTTCGGCCTGGTAAATGGGCCGCCCTTGCTGCTTGCTACTTGCTACTTGCTGCATGATATGGGCTCGCATCGAAAGAGATGGCATCTCGCTTGTTGCACTGTCAGATTTGCGAACGAAGAAAGTGTAGTGAAATCCGCTGTACCGGGACTGCTTTTCCTCTCTCCGAGTTCATCGGATCAGAGAAATACTAATTCGTATGTGTAATCTCTTTTCTAAAATTCTCCCGTCGGCGCAGTATGTATTATTATTATTATTTTCTCTGCTGCGATGGTTCTTCGTGTTTGAAAGTGAAATTTTCAAACAGATGAAATCGGATAGTTTCAATAAAGGCAGGCGGCACTCGATGCATTTTCTCAAAGGTTTTCTCTCGAATTGTTACGTGTTTATGAAAGACGATGGCTTTTGCTATTACTTTCGAATGCATACGATAATTATATAAATAATTACTCAAACATATGTTTTTGTTCACCACTTGTTGAATTCCCGGCGTTGCGCGGGCTTTACGCAGAGGTTTTCGAAGTCAGAAGTAGACAGTAATTTTTCTGTATTATATTATATAACTTCTTTAAAAATATCAACATTTTTCTTTTAGAGGTGGGAAAAAGGGTTTGGGTGGTTTTTCGAAACCTCGTGCAGACAAGTGACCTTCGTCTTGTTTTGAATGTCAATTGTACACATTTTAATCATCTCGGAATAAAACTGTAGATTTGTACACAAGTCAATGCTATGCCGCCCGCCCGCTACAGACCCTCTCTCTTATAAATAGATAGACAAAAAATAGTTTAGGTGGTCGAATCTCGCACGGAGAAAACTTAAGTAAAAAATATTGCTAATTTATTAAGAATCTCTGCAAACTATTCGTAATCCGGTTAAAAATGGGATTGCAGGTCTTTAATGAATGAATTGATAGGTTTCCTACCCTATCCCGGTTATACCTAGTAAAGTTGTTGATTAGTGTAATGTGTAATGTGTAATGTGTAATGTGTGTTGTTGTTTCAGGTTGCCGGTGGCGAGCGAGTGCCCAGGCGTACAGGCGGGCGGGGGCGGCGGCCAGCAGCAGCAGTCGGGCCGCGTCTCCTCCGCGCACACGGCGGGCGGCGGCGGCATGGCCGTCAGTCGCGTGCCTAGCCCGCCGCTGCAGGACGGGAACACTCCCGTAGCCGAGAACTGGTGTTTCACTCAGGTACTGTCACTGACTTCTCATGTAGAGAGTGGTCAGCCCGCCTACCACAGACACCTAGACATCAATAACTACCTACTATCTGTATAAAACACAATTCATTTTATCTAACTAACCATCACATCGTTTCCACGCAAGGGTAGGCTCTGTTATTCCGCCTATTTAATTTCAATAATTAATTTTCGTTTCGCAAATTATTTTTCTTTGGCACGGGTCATTTTGGACATTCCTCATTGCCGTCATTACCATTGCACCATGTGCCCCTCGCGTTCAACATCTGCCTTCATTCATTTGCTCTCTGTCGACTGTCGAATTTTGCATCGAGTAAAATGACATGCTGCCTGCTGCGTGTCCCCTCGCCACATCCTGAGGATGTCGGGATAATGCATTCATTCGACAGGTGGTGCTATTGCGGCGACAGTGAAGCCTCACTCTAGAACCTTGCATTCTTCCAACTCAATTATTTTCCTCTTAAATTCATGCAAGTTCTTGATTCAAGAATTGTAAATACGCTTTCTTTAATCCTAATGGACGGATGACTTATACTGACCTGCATAAAACATTGGGTTCTTGTGTAGGTACTTATGAGTTATGTCTCCTGTTGCTAAGAGCGACGGTATGTTTGTAGTTTAAAATTTATAATGATAGTACTCCAAAGATCTATATGTATATTTTCCGAATATTGCACTTCTTTCGTTCCCCGGTAGGTGAATCCATATATGCAATTAAATATATATGACATCTTTAAAGCAGATATTTTTGTTATAATATATTTTTTTCATTGTATGCCCATAGAAATTAGTAATTACCTAATTCCTCGGGGTTGTTTAAACTTTCTTTTCAACATTTTGATTTATCGCTCTCTGATCGTTATCTCTCATAAAGGTCCATTGTTTTTCCGATGTTTCGTTATCCGTTTGGCCGTGTAAGTAATGGGCGTGTCTGGGTTTCTAAACTATCAAATTACATACTATGGAATGTGTCTACAATTTTTTTTACGTTCTTATAAAATGTAGCTAAAACAGATTCCGACGGAATAAGTGTGTAACCAATCAATTGCGATTATTCTGTTATTATTGACTCCTCAGCTGTCAGTCAATCAGATGTTCAGAAGATTTGCTTGCATTTTCTAGTTTTCTTGTTCAGAAATTCTTGCTTACCCCTTTTCAAGTTCTCGTTGCCCTTTTCAGAAGATATCTTCGTTCTTTCTTACCATTTTTCGTTACTTTGTTCAGACGAAAATCCATTCTCGTTTACTTCGTAGCTTTTCTCGTTGATAATGATAACTTGTTAACTTATTACTTCAAGCAATTATTGTTCGTATTTTTGTCCCCAAATTTCCCGATCTTAATGTTCTTTGAAGTTGATTGGGTAGGTACTGTGAGAAATTTGTACAGGGCTCGGCAAATATTGGTTCTGTGGAGCTCGGAGATAATGTGGTGTGTTTGCATTGGCTCATGAGGGGAATACTCGACTGGGCACAACGACCCGCCGGTACATTATACATAACTACACAGTCGGCTAGTACCAACCACTATGGAGAAGGTATATCTATACGAAAAGAACATAATGCAGACTAATCAAACAAATAACACTGTATGTACTTATAGTGAAGATCGCAAAAATCAACAGTCCCTCACGCGAAATTATGCAAATCAACATTTTGCAACGACACGTGCGAGGGGTTTTAATGGTTATTTTAAAATCCCCGCTTTGGGCCGTCAATTTTATGATCTTCTGTCAGGTTTTAGCAGCATCTCAAGATAACATAGTTTAGTGCCGAGGAGTTGTCTTGTAGACACAAGACTCCTTAGCACGTGTGCTGTTTTATTGACTTTACTGCATACATAAATCATTATTGCATCATTCAGCACCAGATCAGAGAATCCGCGATTTCTTTGTCTATTCAATGAGAACAAAGTAGAACGTAAATGGTACATTCTTCTCCATTATTATGAATGCAAATATGTTTTGACAGTGCTTTGACCACAGCTTGACCGCAAATCTAACTGTTTTATAAAAATATTTATAAAATAAAGTGATGGATATAATGACGTCTCAGTATTATGTTTTATTGTGCTTTTTAGTGGTGATCTAAAATCGTCCATCGCATTTGGCGATCTTGCCCTGATTGGGCGGGGCGAGGTCGCCGACCGCAAGAAACAGCTATTTCGGCCTCGCGATCACTGTTTTGCGCTATGCTAGATCGAATTAGACACATTCATTATTACATCTTCTCACACGAGGCACGATGAACTTTACGGTGGCTTATCTAATGAGCTAATGACAAACGCCCAAATGGTGTATTCTTAATTCCGATTGTCACAAATTTTGGAAGTGAGTCATTTCATTTGCTATTTTTTTTCGGTCAACATGCTGTTTTTGTCTACGTGTCAATTTTTGTATAGCTCTTCTGTAGTTCGTATCTAAACTGCTCTGATTTACTACACGTATTTACACCCACATCCTTATCAATAACTTTAGATCACTGGCATCCAATGTTAGCATGATCCATGGTCCAACATTAACCTCCATATGGTATTTCCTATTTTAAAAATAAGGGCATTTGATTTCCATGAGCCAATATCCGTCCCATGGGAAGGTTTGATTTTTTTTTGCTATTTGTCGTAAAGATGAAGCCCCACGGTGTTCACTTCGAACGTGTTTTGATGTGGTTGGGAGTGGTTGGTTGGATGTGGTGGTAGTGCTTAGTGCTTACTGCCTATGCCATACCTAGTGCCTAGTACCGGTGGACGGGTCGATGGCCCGCCGCGCTCCCGACCTTGATCTATTGTGTCATCGCCACTGACTATTCGCAACGTTATCCCATTTACGCAGCAAACACAACACTCTACTCACAATTTACTGGCGCTTCCCTTTCCTTTGCACTCGGAGGGATTTCGGAACACCGAATCTTTGCACAAGTCAACTCAATAAAATACTTGTATGCATATTTTCTTGCGAATCTGACTAGATACTCAGTACTCAGTCAGTATCTGTAATCACACATCAAAAGAAGGCGGAGAAACTGGATTACATTCGATTAAATTAATATTGTATTAATTCGAAGCGTGAGAAGAATAACATGTTCCTTGCCTCGAAAGTTTCCTCGAGAAGTTTAGAGAGCGATTTCTGATTTAAATGCTATTATTTTAAAAGATTTCTTTATCGCTTTCATTTTGAAACCTTAAAAAACAAGAAAACATTCAACTCTGTTTATTCGATGTAAATAAACTCTGTCCATATTTACCTAGAACTAAAGAAAGAAAAGGGTAAACATAAAGATAAACCCTTTGAATATTTATGTATTTGGTGGATATTTCATTTCAACATTTTTAGATCTGCAGTTGATTTTGGAGTTTCTCCAAATACGAAAAACGCAGTTAAAAAAAACCTCGTATAGCATTCTTCGTCCAGTGTGAAAATGATGTCAATCGATTATCGTGTTATAATTCGTTAATATTTCTTGCACGGGTTTTATATTTTACTTTAAATACTTACTCTCGTAGTTCCATAAACTCGAATGGAGTCTTTGACTGTTTGCGAGGAATGTGAGGATGTTCTTGCCTAGATTGGAATGGCTTTTATTAATCGCACGGGTTCTACCTTCTAGCTCCTAGCTGAACAAGGCTGGCTGGTCTTTGGATGGTTAGTTGTTGCGATGTGCGTTAGCGATAGCGCCTTCGGGTGCGTATTAGGTCCTTACCCCGGCGTTACGGGTTCTTACCCTCGCCTGGGTTCCTTGAGCCCGAACTGACTTCCGTTGCCAGTTCGACGACCCCCTGGCCTGGCAGGTCCTCGCTAGCGCCTCTTTCAACTACCTATCTTTCCGCAATCTGCAATCATTAGCCAGTGGCCAATCTTTCACACTTTTTTGGCGTGGCTGAATCAGCACGATTAGCACTAAATCTTTATCGTGAAATCCTCTCGAGTCAGTACAGCAATATAAATATGAACTAAGTGGGAGACCTCAATGAAGCATTATTTGAGATCGTTTGCCTTCGGTGGGTGGATAACTGTATGTACCCCATTGTTGTATGATCTCAAATGGTCTGATCAAGGAAACAATGAGCACGATTTGATGTTACTTCCGCATTGCGATTATATTTATTAATTTATTGATATCTGCATTGATGGGTCTGCGATATTTAAAATATATGATCGGGTCTTTGAAATTTTCTTTTGGGTATTTTTTGTGGGGTGGGATGCTATATGGAAGATACTTAATATGCCCACATTGGGTGCCGTTTCCAATAAGGAATTCTAGTCATTTTTTTATTATGAATGTTCACCTTCTATCTTAAATACCATTGCATTTTATTTTTTTATAAATGTTGATAATTTTCAAAGTTTGAAACGTTTACGATCGAAACTGATGGGGTATGCGTGACGTCATGCGTATCTCGGTTTTGTCGGTTAACAGTAAGGTCAATCCCACTCGGATCGGTATGAAATCAACAAATTCCAATTTAAATATTTAACAAGGTTTCCAAAAAAACATGAATGCTTTAGAAATATTTTGTATACCACAGCGGTAACCCGTGTGTGAATCTACGCAGTGAAACTTGGCACAAAATAGGCGCAAACCCGTGAGGTAGCTGTTTAAGTGCTGTCAGAACCCACCGACCAATCACATGGCATTTGAGGTCTCACGGTTTTAATCAATTTTAAATGATGATTTATTAATTCTACATATACAGGGTGTATCGGCACTAACCCGACAAACTTTAACCAGCTATTCCTTAGCACATTTGGAGTAAAAAATGTTATGGGCACTTTGCTGTCCGGTAGCATTTTTTTTTCAATTAAAAACAAAAAAAATTTCCACACTACATCACTGTCATTGGCATTGCTTTTCGTGTTCAACAGCTGTTATAAGCAAGTATGTCGAAAAGCGTCTTAGCTCTTTCGCACACACTAAATAATAATAGTTAAAAATGAGACGAATGGTGCCGTGCCATTTCGTTGTGTTTGTAAAAGTGCGCCAATATAGGTACACACGTGCATTATTCAACGGAATTCGAATAAAATATTGCCAGATGGGTTTTCAAACTTTGACAAAGGATAAAACAGTGGTGACATGTGGTGAAAATATGAATAATAAATTTTTTATTAAAAAAAAACGTTACCGGACAGCAAAGTGCACATAAGATTTTTTACTCCAAATATGCTAAGGAATAGCTGGTTAAAGTTTGTCGGGTACGTGCCGATACACCCTGTATAATAAAACTTGTATATTCAGAATCAGCATTTGTTGATCTATATGAGTATGTGTTAGTAATTAGTGTGATGTATGTTTACACTGTGCTTTAGTACTTAGCGCCAAAACCCCTTGCCGATGTATGCCTATCTCCTTTCCTAAAATGTATATTCTAATGATTGCTCTCTGTTTGCAGGTGAAAGTGGTGAAGTTCAGCTACATGTGGACGATCAACAACTTCAGCTTCTGCCGGGAGGAGATGGGCGAGGTGCTGAAGTCGTCGACCTTCTCCGCTGGCGCCAGCGACAAGCTCAAGTGGTGCTTGCGGGTCAACCCCAAAGGTCTGGATGAGGAGAGCAAGGATTACTTGTCCCTCTACCTGCTACTCGTCTCCTGCAACAAGTCCGAAGTGCGCGCCAAGTTCAAGTTCTCCATCCTCAACGCCAAGCGAGAAGAGACCAAAGCTATGGAGTCACAGCGGGCGTACCGATTCGTGCAAGGAAAGGACTGGGGATTCAAGAAGTTCATCAGACGGGACTTCTTACTGGACGAAGCTAACGGACTCCTGCCAGAAGACAAGCTGACAATATTCTGCGAAGTCTCGGTGGTAGCAGATAGTATAAACATCAGCGGACAATCCAATGTTGTACAGTTCAAGGTTCCCGAGTGCCGGCTGTCGGATGACCTGGGAGTCTTATTTGACAATGAACGCTTCTCTGACGTCACCCTGGCCGTCGGCGGTAGAGAATTTCAAGCGCATAAAGCAATTTTAGCTGGTGAGTACCCCCTTTTTTTACTTGGGAGATCTTCTCAATTTCAATTCATAAAATAAAGTGCCATGAATACAAACTTAAGTAAATAAATTTTTTTAACTTGCAGAAACAAACTAATTTGGTAAATCAACTAAAATTTTACCCGCTCTTCGTAATTTGTAAAATTAATATTTTAATAATTTGTATAGCCCCGTTTCGGTGAAAAAATAACCCCAAGGCTCTGGGCCACTTCTGACATGCTTGTATAATAATTTAGTTATTTATCTATTTACAGCACGCAGTCCTGTGTTTGCAGCAATGTTTGAACATGAAATGGAGGAACGCAAAAGGAATCGTGTAGACATTACGGACGTGGACCATGAAGTACTAAGAGAAATGCTTCGTTTCATATATACGGGACGAGCACCAAACCTTGACAAAATGGCGGATGATTTACTTGCTGCCGCCGATAAGGTTATTATTTTATTGCTTACAAATTATTTTGATTAAACTTTCTGTTTTTATGTAGTTAGTGTGCCAGATCACTCAAATGGGGCACTTTTGAGATTATAAATATAAAAATAACATACTTAAAGTGAACACCCCTACGTAGTGATCGCTACGCGGCTATCGCACTTGCTCTAGTTTATGCCAAAGCTAAAATGAGAGGGATAGGTATATTCCTCAGTGAAGAATAAAGAAATGGAATCCGCCTCCACGCTATTAAGCTTTATAATTCACTTCCTACACCATTTAAAACCTCTACACTTGCACCATTAATTCATATACTTATAAGGAACTTGTTGCAATCCTTCTAGTTATATATGTATAAATATTTTAAATATATTATTATGTCTTTTACTGTGACATAAACTTTGTACTTTTTTTTAATTAAGATTTTTTTATACCTATTATGTTTTTAAATATGAAAAATTTATAATATTATATTGTTAATTTAAGTCTTCCTCGTTAAAGTTAATCATCTTACCCCTCTAAAATAATGAAAAAATATAGTTATGGGTTGAATTCTTACCGCAACCCTATAGTATATTTAAATGGTTTATTTCATGCCATTAATTTGATGTACTAATTTGTGTGTTTTTGTTTTAATTTGTAGTATGCTCTGGAGAGGTTAAAAGTGATGTGCGAAGAAGCACTATGCATGAACCTCTCGGTGGACACCGCTGCAGAGACTCTGATCCTTGCGGATCTCCACTCGGCAGACCAGTTGAAAGCGCAGACCATAGATTTTATAAATACAAGCCACGCCACAGACGTTATGGACACTGCGGGTTGGAAGAACATGATCTGCAGCCACCCGCACCTGATCGCAGAGGCATTCAGGGCACTGGCCACGCAGCAGCAGCAGATCCCGCCCATTGGGCCCCCACGCAAGAGGGTCAAGCAGGCGTGAGCCCTGCCCAACTAGCGTCGGGGCCCCAACACAGATATGGTTTAGTGAATTTTCCAATTGACTCGTGGATCGGCCCGCCTCCTCCGTTGGCCCGGCCGATCTAGAAGGTGGAGATATGTGTTCAGTGTGAAATAAACAAAAGACTTTTACGAACTGCGATAGCACGTTTGTTTCGCTCGTACGATTAACTATAGACGCAAATAGTACGGTATAATTATCGAGTAAATTTAATGGTAATAATGTTACGTTAGCTAATTATAATGATTGTAGAATCTCGCAAATCCCACCAGACCGTGTATGTGAACCCTAGCCGTGGATTAGTAAGAGCTGATCCCTTATGTGTTACAAACAAACTAATTAGTTAAACAGTGAGACCAAATTTTCATAATGTATATTAAAAAATGTGCCAAGTCTCTTGAGCAAAACTTTGGTAGAAGTATACATATTTGTTTTTTCATTTTTATTTGTGCAAAAGTTTGGATCGTTTTCAGAAAATGACCAAGCAGATATATTATGTATAATTTGTTTGTCATTTAATTAAAATACTTAAAAAAAAAACATTTTCGGCGTCAAAATACATATAGATATTGTTTCTTATGTCACATACACTTTGAAGCACTATTTAATCTATTCCAGTTGGCAAAGTTCATGTCATGAACGACTATGTGATATGTGGAACTTTTTGGTTGCATTTTAAGTTCCTTGGTCTTATGATTTAGTTGTTTTGATTTCTCTGTAATTTTCTTAATGAATCAAACGGCCTGGGAGTTTTCCCACCCCTGTCCATCAGAAGGGCCACTGGTTATTATATTGATCTCTGTGTTGAATTTATTATAGAGTTAAGGGTCCTCACACACCACAGTGTATGTCGATGTGAGGCGACCCTTTACTTAGTTACTTTAGTTACTGTATTAGAAGATTCATGTTCGTTTCATTATTTTGCTTATGTTGTTTTACTTTGCTTTCTTTTCATTGTAAGTTGTCCGCAATGTTATGTCTGTAATTAGACATTTGTTTGGTTCACTTTATGTTTGGCCGACGTTGCTGGTAGATGGAGCGCATCCTCAAGGCTTGTACTTGTGTTCTGCAACTCCAGCACAATCATACAATAACTATAATATGATATGATGTGACTACTCGGCTCCGCAGTGGCTAGCAGGCGGCCGCTGCTCACGTCTCTTTCAAATGTTACTCTGTATATATTACGTAGACAGATATCAGATCAGGATGAATAAAATGTTGTAAATAATAATATGTGTTTGCCACGTTTTTCACTAATTCAACAAAGCTTGGAAACTTTTCATTTCACTAGTGTATCACAGAAATATGTTTTTCTCTTTCCGCAGAGTGGAGTGACATTTTGACGAAAACATTTGCAAAAAACGTTAAAATTTTTATGACAGAAAATCATAATCATCGAATGGTTACAACAAAGTTATTATCGCGTAAGAGTATTTGCAGTCATGTTAGCTCTCCTTGTTAAATGTTATTGTAAAATAAGCCATAATGTTCTGTGATAAAAGTAATAAAAATATGTCTCATCTCGCATAGTGTTCTACTCTGTATCATAAACTGCATTTAACTGGGAGTCAAGTTAGCAGGAGTGTGGGGGCGGGGCAGAGATGTGTGACATCCTCCTCTAACCCTCACACGCGCGCTAGGAGTAAAGAGGAAAGAAATATTATGTGTACTTTTATTTTATGATCACTGAACTTAATACAGCATCACACTTTTCATTTTATTTACATTGCATCATCCATAAATAAAAATACATCATACAATTTCAATTTGGTTTTATTATTATTTCCTACTGAATAAAATATCTAATCATTGAAGACAATAATAGGAAAAATGAAAAATAATCTGTCGCATCTGGAATTGAAGCCTTGCCGGGGCTTATGTTGCATCACTGAGCTAATTCGACCCTATCCCCTTCCGTCATACTTAACTGTATCATACTTCAACTCAACTACCGACCTTGTGGAGTTAATATAAAAAAATAAAAAATAAATATTTTCTTAATGCATATTTTTATTGACTGCTATCTTTATGTGTGATTTCCATTTTTATTTTAATGTGTGACTTTCATTAATGGATTTAGGAACACAGGGCTGCCTATCTACAAAAACGCAGTTTTAATATAAACGCAAATAAAGATTGGAATGTTCAAATGCCCAACTGATATGCCCAATTTTATATCTTAAACGGCTGTATGTAGGAGCTTCGTACCACTAATAAATATAATTATGGCATTACCGAAACCAAGCTTAACACAAAACACCAGTTTTTGTTTCTGTGATCCCAAGTCCCCGATTTGACTTCTACAAGTCTAGGATAAATATATTTTTATTTTTGGAATAGCTTAATGAGTAAAATTTTAAAATTTAATATTTAATCATTGAAGACAATATTAGTGACTCTAAAATTTGTCAAAAAGATCAGAAAAAGATTTGGTTGCATGTAGGAACTGAACGCAGGGCCTCAGCTTTGCCGGAGCTGTGCTCTAAAATATCTATTTACAACCTTCAAAGAGTCAGTCACTTTGTGAAATAATGAACTACATATTTACAACAAGCTCACTCCTTTAAAAGCGGTACATCACAAGACAGCTTGTTGATGTGTATAGAGCGCTTCTTGAATAGAACTGTGTAGGTTTATGTATCGTGTATGTATTACATATATGTATCTCCCATCATTTACAAATTTACCAATTACTTAACCTCTGGAACACTGTTCATGCACCAGTGACGTGAATTTTTTCCTGCCGACAAACCGTTCATGCGCTGCGGGCATTGGAATTTCGCCCTAGCTGGGATTTTTTGATATGCGACTTAAACCTGTATGCCATGAGAAAATGCATAATTTTTTTTTAAAGAATCGCTTGCACTTGAAACACTTTCTTTTTTTTTTTCATATGAAGCAATTACTTTGTGGTTAGACATTATATTTATAATTAAATCAAGCACTTTGTCTTTAACCACGAGTTTTTATTATTTTTCACGTCAACCGATTTCGCTTAGATCAAGCTTCATCAGGATATAAATAATAACTTACGGGGACAATGAAATGGCACCTAATCGTGATTTGGAGATAAATATGAGACTTTAAAAGGTAATTAATTTGAAATTGTTGTATGAAAATATATTTTGCATTTGGAAAGGTCAAATAGAAATAAAATATTATTATAGTGTAGCTAATAACCTAGAGAGATATAAAAAAATATATAAAAAACTTTTGAAATTGTGAATACCAGACATTAGTCCCAGTTCCTCACAATCTCGGAGCCTGTGGAACTATGGCATCCCCAACTGGAGTAGGTGTAGGTAAGTAATGAGAGCAAAGGGAGTGGAAAATTTGTTATAATTTTCAAAAAGACACGGAAACGCGTCGCAGATGTTTTTATTTTACATGGTATCCCCAGGAGAAGGGAGTGGAATATGAATTATTACATTCACAAAGATACAGAAAAAGTGCAGCAAGCAAATTTTTTCTACGTCTGGGGGCAAATCATTAAATTCTATCGATTTTTATTTTTTGTAAAGTCTGTATCCCAACAATATTTAGATGGAAATCTTTCAGTATTTTCTGAAATGGAAATCTTTTAGTATTGTTGAAAAGGCAAGCCTTCAAAACATATCAGCTTAATCGGCTAATAGCCGAGTGGTCAAATGCGACGAATTCGCACCCAGGCGTTGCTAGTTGAATTTAATGCTAACTAAGTTCTCATTCATTGCACAAGCAACGTTTTCTGCTCATATAATATTTATATTTATTTATTTTTTTTGCATCGTTTTGGCACCTAGTTGCTACTTTATGGAGAATTTGATGCACCTATTGATTTCAGAGTCCTGTGTCCTCAATGTGTACTTAATGAATTTATTTCCTATCGCGGCCTCCCATGCGCAGTTAATCTTCGCCCCCCAGGCATGAGTTCCGGGGGCCCTGGGCTCGTGCCCAGTGTGCCCATAGGGTAAAGATAGAACTTCAGGGGGGACTTCAGTATTTCAGCATTTGCTGAAATGCTGACCGTTCAATCCGCCCCTGCTACTATTTTATGTACCTGACAACTGATGGAACTACGTATTGTTTCTCTACTTTATGTACTTGACAACTGGTGGCAATACGTATTGTTTCACTTTTTTGGTATTAAGTCAATTTATGCTTCCTCCTCTTTGTTGAGTCAAAGTTACTATAAACCTTACTCGGCTAAACTTCAATTTAAGACTATTTGTGATTTTTCAAGGGTCTGCACTAGTTTACTTACTAAAATCACAGTTTTTGGAGCCTATTAGTAAACACACACCAACTATGAGGCAACACAGGTGACATAGGTTTTCCAAATGCTCTGGAACAAGTAAAATTACTGCAATAATATTTTTAAATAACATTTTTTAATAATACAGGAGAATATCATGACACAAGATCGAATCATGTTCAAAATTGCAACTAATTTTCTGGAAAAGCAAAAATAATGGCTTTATCCCGCAATGTAGGGAGGTTAATGCAATCCCAGAAATTTCTTTAGCCTGTGACAGACCACGCTATAAGCGCGATTTATTTTCGTGGCATGGCCTATTTCAGCGTATCGCTCGCCATACATTTGCATCGGTAGTGTATGGCGAGAGGTATGCTGAAATATACTATGATGATGCGTGTAGCGTAATGTAACGCCTACAGATTTGTAGCCTACAATTCAGCATTTGAAATTAAGGTCACCTTGACCATTTTGGTTTAGTAAATAAAATAATACTAATTTCTAGAGTCTGCTTTTTAGCTTCTCCAAAGAAATTAAAATGATAAAATGTCAATTTTTTTCTTCTACATCTTTGCAAATGGGTCACTAACCTATGTCCAGAGATGTGCAAAATGGGTACCCAAAACCATTTGAAATGCAAAATGGAAATGGGTCAAAAATTTTCCATTTGAAAATGTAAAATGGTTTTTAGAAAAGCATTTCAAATGCAAAATGCAAAATATCTATTTTCAAAATGCATTGAAAATGCAAAATGGTTTCTCAGGTCAAACAATCAAAATAATTATAGAATTTTTAAACAATTTTGTCATTTAATAATGGACATCAATGTAGAACAAACATATAACATGATGGTAAATCCAAAAACACCACGACTACGGATTATGAAACCACAAAAAATTTGCGCGGGATTAATGTTGCCAACGTAAAAACATAGAAACTGCTATCTAACATTTAATATTACAGCGTCATGGCCCCATGTTCAGTATTTGAATCAGTATTTTTTGTAACAATTATTTTATAGGCAATAATTATTAGCCTGAAACACTCATCCACATTGAAAAATCTCCTGATAAAAGATACATGACGCCAACGGGACATGAACCCGTGTCCTTTCGATTTCCGGTCGACAGCTCTGACCACTGAGCTATGGCGGCTTATCTCTTATCCGCGAAATAATTCAATATATACTAGTGTTTCATTCAACAATTACTGCTTGTTACATTTTTTCACCTGAAACAACCAACTTTATTTTGGTTTGGCTTTATTATAGTTGGCGTCATGTATCTTTTATCAGGAGATTTTTCAATGTGGATGAGTGTTTCAGGCTAATAATTATTGATTATAAAATAATTGTTACCCTTTGTGCTACGCATAAAAAATCTTGTCGTAAACATTAGTTTACCAAAAAAAAAAAAATTAGTATTTTTTGTAATGGTATCACTCAATTGCCAGGGCTTCTACCAGGGAGCAACTTGACAAATGTAAATTATCTCACATAGCAAGGTTGAGGACCGACTGATATTTGGGGCTTATGAAAAAAAGATGAGTGGAGATAGTAGGAAGAATGTTGCAAAAAAGCATTTAAAATGGAAAATGCATTGAGAAAAGCATTTGAAATGCAAAATGGTTTTTAGAAAAGCATTTAAAATGCAAAATGTAAAATACCTATTTTGCATTTTGCATTTCATTTGAAATGGATTTATTTGAAATAAAGTATATCTCTGCCTATGTCTAATGTTAACGAGTTGAGAATGGGTTGAATAACGACACTGCTGCGATAAACAATAGTATAATGCACCTTGACACTAAAATAGCAGTTACAAATCATTATAAGGTCAAACTTCATTCCTTGAAATGAAATTTTAGAAATTCAATAAACTGGGAGCGGGAATATTCCAACTTTGTACAAAATGTTATGTATTTGCCTTCAAAAAAATTAAGCTATTCAATTATTTCAAAAAAGAAAGATTAACATTCACGGGTTATAATTTAATAACCTGACAATAATCGAATTCTCCCCACTACCGTCATAAAAAAGCGAAAATTGATGCTCGTGCTATGTTGGAGGACTTGGGTGCGATCTCGACCCCTTGGACCACAGATACGAATGTTACACTGGTTGGATTCCATTTCAAGATTATCTCTGATTCATTCAAGTCATTTATTTGTATTTATAATAACAATATTAATAATATTTAATGTATACTATGTGGTGATAAATAAAAATAACATCTCTTAAATCTACTTTGTATATAAATAAAACTATAAGTATTTCTATATGTGAAGAGTAGTAGAAACAATGTCCGTATCTTTGATTTCATGGTTTTCTGCTTCAACTTTGAAGTTTTCTTCTAAAGATGAGAAACTGATAGGTGCTGAAGTATCTTCACTGACCACTGTATTGTATTCTGGTGGCGGCAAACTCAGGTCTCCTTCCTGCAAAATCAACAAAATAGAAGCATATTTATTTTTATCCAAGCGTGGCGAACAATGCAGGTCAATTTTTTTTTTTTTTTTTAAATGTTAAATGGGGGACAATTTTGTCTAAGAATTCATCTATCCATTTAGAATGAGACGCTCAAGGAGATGTTGAACTGAAGGAGAATCGAAATCTTCGAATCATAGACCAAACTTCCGAAATTGAAGTGTTCGGAGATACTGAACTGCAGAAGTTGTACCACCCGGATCATTTTTTTGTATATAAGATAATTCTCCATCGTCATGTTGTAACGGTAGGAAAGAGATTTGTCTTTCCGAATTCTTACTACCTTGGAACATTCCTCATCCCACCGGGGAGTTGTAGGGAGTTTTTTAAGAAGTTTAGTTTTAGGGGGAGGATTTGATTTATTTATTACAGTTATGAGCTTTGATTTGAAGTATTGATAGTTTTTGACATAGAATATATCGGTGGCCAGGAATTTTAGTAGGAAATTCTCCGTATGCGAGTTAAATTCGTCCCATTTGGTGTGTTTTCCTATAATCTTAGTCAAAAAATGGGACTTGTCTGATTGGAAAGAAGTTTGATAAGTGATGGTGATCGGGAAATGATCACTCGAGCAAGGGTCGGGAAATATAATCAGGAAATGGCCTAATATGAAGAAAGGAGGACTTAGTTGAAGAACAATTAGGAAACATGTTTGTTTATTAAAGTGAGCCGTGGGAGGGAGATAGACAGAAATTTAGCTGCAACCATTTGGAAGTCAGCATTGGGGGGCTTGATCTTATTTATTGGAAAAATGGTAGGGATTTTTTTTATAGTCTAGGTTTGTTAGAAATATGTAGCACTTCGGCATTAAAAATTAAAAATTAAGAACTATGTAGGGCGTGGTCTTGAGTGAGCTTGGGCCCAGCGCTCACTCAGGAGTGGCGCTTGGTACTGGTAGGCTGTAGTCACCACCGTGTTGGCGGAGGCCATTAGCCGCATCCTGGCTCCAGTGACCCGGTGTCTCATCAGGCCGGCAAATCCATTCAGTCCTAATTTCATGAACATAACTGCTGTATCTTCTGTATCCAAATATGATTCTACCGGCGTCATTATATTGGATTCGAAGTCGTTCCATCGAGCAAGTTCGGTAGTGACACCATGACACATATGTATACAGGCCAGTACAGAATGCATTGAACAGTGTTTTTTTAACAATATTGCTGCATTTGAAAAATCTGCAGGCAGTCATTTTAGACACTATGCTTAGGCTTCTCTTTTGTCGTTCGATATCGCCATCATCGATAGGTCTTGATTAATAGTGCCCCAAGTATTTTACGTTTGTACATATATTTATTCTTGCCTCGTTAAGGTGTACGGGGAACATCTTACTCGTATCTGGATTTTTCCATGGTGAAACGCAATCAATTTCGTCTTCTTCGGGTTGTACATCATATTGTACAGTTTTCCATATTCTTCACATTATTGCATTATGCATTGTTCGAATGCGATCCATTAGTTGGTGACCGAGAGCTTGAGCGGTTCTTATCTACCGCTACCGGTATGGTGACCTTCAATGTGTTCAAGGACGGCGATGTGTTTACGTCTTGATTTGGAATATAGTTATGAATTTTTATTTTCAGTACATTCCTTAGGAGAGCCATTTCAGAGCACAACACTTCCAGATCGCTCCGTTTGGACATTTGCTACTGAATTGTGGTTAGTTCACCCTTTAATGCCATGATATCTTTTAGGAGACATGTGACGTCTACGTGATCAAAATTGAAAGACGGTAGTTTGTGTAGATCAGAGGTTCCCAAAGTGGTCTATGTCAGTGAGAAAAAAATTTGGGGGTCCACGAGATTCAAATGGGTGTACATACGAGCGGACCCCCATTTACCTCAAGTCAACATTTAGGAGTTCCGTAAATGACACAATAGACCTAACACAAATATAATAGACTGAGAAATTACTTATTTGATATTTGTATGTTTATATTTCGTAAAGTTGTTCATTGAGGTATATAAATAGAGTCTATGTTCTTTTTCTCGTCAGAATTAATATATTCAAGCAAAACCTTGCACATTGGAAGCTGCGAATTTTCCTAGTTCCCAACTTGTTTTTGAAAAAGGTCCAGGGTAATAATGACGTACAACATTTAGATGTACTTCACACAGACTTCAAAACTAAGTTTGAGGACATTTTGACTGTGGAAATGGAATGTTGAAGAATCGGATATCATATGACAAGAAGAACTGATCGGAATAAGCGCTAATAAAGAACTTAAGGGGCAGTTCTGTAGGGCTAGGTACAGAAAGAAATTCCCGTTGCTTATCCTGCTCCATTTTCATTTGGTGTAATACCTCACAAGGGTGCCCCTGTCTGCACAATGTAAAGACAGAGGAACTATATCGCCACCCGGTTGTTGGGCAGGCAAGGGAAGGGAATCTTTTTACTGAAAAAATAAATGATTATCACATGGGACGTTAATAGTTTTAGGAAAATTCAATATTCGGCAGGCAAAGGGGGTCTACGGAAAAAAATTTTTTTGGCAAGTGGTCTACGGGGCAAAAAAGTTTGGGAAACTCTGGTGTAGATTCTGAGCCACAAAGGTTGGTAGAGCTTCATTCTCTGTTTCCTTCAGTATTTTAATAATTTCATATAAATTCTTGCACTTCTTACTTTCGCCTTTCCTAATAATCCTACGCTCAACTGTTTCACTGCACAGAATGTCTTTCGCAGCCTCCACTTTGTCTTCTGCGAAATGATTCAAGCATATTTGGATGGCGGTTAGTTTGTCTAAGACATCGATTTTGTTATGAAGAAACGTTAGAAGTTCATTAATAATAAATTTATCACTTTTTTTCGTATTATCCATATTGTTTTCGTAAGCGGTGGCAGCATATTCAATTCGATCCTGCGCACAAGCAGATCCGATCCTGCGCACAAGCAGACTGAATGGAAAGCCAAATTAAATAAAAAGGTTTGTTCTTACAAAAGAAGCATTGACGTATCCTGAGTTGTTGACGAGGTGGTAGGGCGGAGGGGTATCGGAGGGGAGCGGCAAGGCACGGCAGTAGGGCGGGGGCACGTCCCGCATGCGCTCCGCCACGGCCCGCTGCATAGAGCCCCCCGAACCCGTGCTGCCGGTACTGGTTCGGCCCAGCGCCCTCTGTCCGCTGCGCCTAAATATCATATTAAAATACTTGATCAACATTATTTTCTTTTTTTTACCAGCAGAAACAGAAATGTGTAATCAGGACCTAAACCCGCTACCAGAAGCTCATAGTTTTTGAGTAGGTACATTATAAAATCACAAACATTTTACTGAGTCAAGAGCATTAAAGATTCCGGTATCGTCTTTGATCCCAAACTAACGTTCTCAGACTCTCCATATCACGGCTCACTCCAGCTTGATACAAACTCCTGGGGTTTATCATTTGAAAATCTTAACTGTTTAATGACCCAAATGCATGATAGCCATGTTCGATGGCATTATAAGAAGTAAGCTGGAGTATGATAGCGGTGTATGGACTCCGCACCAGTATGTCTATATTTCACGACACATTGAACTTATCCGAGGTTTATGCACCATATGGACTTACTTGAGGCAACAAATAAATTTAACCTAGAACCAGACGTTCCACAAATCTTGCAATACTTAGATTTATTCTAACGCATAACTATACTGAAAACCCATTCCTCTTGGAATGTTATAACTTTTTACGTTCCTGAAAACTTCAGCTGTAGTCTTCACCACAACTTGTTTAAGATACCACACAGCAGAACAGATGTTCTAGCAAAGCATATCATGAGAATAGGAGTGGTGACTGAAATTTACAAAACAGTGGATATATTTCATTACTCTAAAACTTTTTATATAACTATCTTGCCAAATATAAAAAATGTCAAAATAAGAAATCTTGTACTCAATCTGTTGTTCAGTAAATAAAAAATAAAACATTCTTAAATATCCATATTGCATTGGTGGTTAATAATTTGTATAAACGCATATAAACAAATGTGCCTACAGAATGCATATTTTATCACACACATAATTATAATTATATATGTATATATATTAAACTAACATGTAACAATATTCTGTGAGGCAGCGGGTGCCGAATACATAGATACACACAACGTACTCTTACTCTGTCGGCCGTGCTGCAGGCAAATGCAGATTTGGCTAGGTCTATTATGTTTTTTTTTAAGTGGAGAGATTTTCGTGCTTGAACTAATAAAGCTGTTTCGGAGGAACCAAGGACTTTTGGTGAATCTTCTAAGCAAGCCATTTTGAAGGGTTTCCAGTCTCTTAGTGTTACTTGTGCCCCAAATTGGTGCAGAGTAGGTCAAGATGGGTTGTATTTTTGATTTGTAAAAGAGTATATAGTAGATTCGGAAGTAGCGCCATCTTTTGTCGATACTTTCTACACACATTAATCAAAATAGTAATGGTAATATTGATATTAACCCGGACATAAAATTGGAAAAATGAAAATGATTGACTGCCATAATATAATACCATATTATGAATACGAACCAAATTCATTTTTAGAAAACGAATTTTATTAAATATATTATGATAAAACTATACTAACAGACCGAACGATTAGTCATAATAGACCCGATATAGTTTTACATGACAAAATTAAAAAAATAACTTATATCATTGATGTCGCTATTCCAATTTCCTGTAATATTCCAAAATCTGCTAATGAAAAAATAAGAAAATACACAGATTTAGAAAATGAGATAAAAAGAATTTGGCATTCTCTATAAAAATATTACCATTTGTTATTTCGGCTACTGGCATTATACCTAGCTCTCTCATTAAAAATTTAGGAGTATTAGATCTATCAAAAAATTTATATATAAAAATGCAAAAATCAGTCATTTTAAATACATGTAGGATTACGAAAGATTTTTTAAATATTTATGTTGGGGGATCAGTAGGATTTATAGGCCCTGTTAGAAGTTCTACCGAGCCGAACCCTCTGATATGGAAATATCTGGAGTCGGTGAATTATTTTCCCATTTGATCTCTGGTGAGTTGACGTGTTGTTCTTGTATTTATTTTGCTTATATAATGCACTTGCATAGTGTGGATTGACTAGATGATCATTTGTGGAAAAGTGTGTGGAAGGGTTTGGTTTTTTCTATGGGGAAGATTTAACCCGGACATAAAGTCGGAAAATAAATTTAAATTAATTATATGGTAGATGCCGTAGTGTACCTTGTTGTAGAGAGTAAATATAATTGTTTTTTAGACATAATTATTATTTTTACTCAGCAATTTTTTGCTACCAAAAAAAAAAATTATGACTTGTAGCAGTATTTATTACAAAAAGGGTGCTGCCTAAGTCAACCAATTATTATTATTATTTATTGTCATAGATTAATGACCAATAACGGGTTAGATTATTTTTCCAAAACTTCCCGTAATTACTTTGAAACTTTAAATTCGAAGTAGCTACCTTTCAGTAAAAAAATAATATAAATATAACATTATATACCTAACAGTCTCAGATCACAGAGCGTAGCGTGCAGAACAGGCGTTGGAACTTGAAACAATGCTATAGAACTTTACCGACATACCAAATATTATACCAATACTGGCGATACTAAATATTTCGTAATATCAGATATCGTGACGAAAACTATACCTACAAACATCAATATTCCAGTGATATCAATATCATAATACTATTTGATAAGAATAAAACACATTTACCTCTGTAGGACGTAAGACCCATAGCAAGGGAACATCGGCTCTCTGATATAACACTTAGAAATCTTTGGCATTCAACAAAATATGTTTATCTCTTTCACTCCTGTAGTGCCCATACTGCCCATGGCATTTGGCGGAGGAGCATCGGCTCTCTCACGTCCATACTCAGATCGGTCAGTATTACACAGTATTCAGTAACGCTGATATCTGAAGATTTTGTATTTAAAAAAACCATTATTTGGCAGAATCATAATATTTTCACAGTAAGGAATAGTAATTAGGCTTAGGCCTACTTACATCAGCCTTGGATTCTTTTCTGATATCCATATTCTTACACATACTATTGTACCGTGGTATATATTATTATTATTGAATGACCAGGCAGCATTCTGCCAATGCGCTCATATCTGATTTCACAAAAAGTTTAAGTGTAATTGAGTTGTTTTAATTTTAAATAAGTTAATCCTTTCTTATCTCTAAATAGAGGAGATAGGAATCTAATTGGTTTAAATTTTAGTAGAATTAATGCATATGGTTTTATAGTTATTTTAGCCTAAACACCCAAAGGACCTAATTTCGACTGCATTCTGTCTAATTTCATCCTTCCTCCTTTAGATCAAAGCCTCGTTGTCATTCGTCATGATTGGTTTCACTACTCCATTACATAATATAACATTATTAAGCACTTTAATAATTTAATTTAATGCTTGTTTCATCATTTTTATTCAGAAACCAACAGTGTCATAAAACATTTACATACTAAATTAATTTGATGTATTACTTTTAGAGACGTGAAACGAAAAAATAGTTTCCAATGTTGTACGTCCAATTAGTCTGATTTGGCCTCCAACGTTCCCAACGCTCTAACGCTGAATGCCCGGACATTGCACAATCCGGTCTACGCGCACCGATTATCGCATTCTAATAGTCGAACACTTTTCAACGAGATATTAGTATTCAATCTATAAGCACCTCTAATTTTATAGCTCTATGTCTAAATACAATAAATTATTATTGTAGTAAGCATATTACTGTCGCAAATACAATCTTAAATTGCAGAAAATACTAGTCAAACATTTTTATTGTCTTACACAGTCTTACATAATTTCAAGTGCTGGGACCTTGATCCTTCCAGGAAAAGGAAGAGTAAAGTGGATGAAGCTTATGCTAAAAGGTAAGTAGTAAGTACAAGCATTCCTCCATTCTTTGGTGGCTTATTAGGGGTGCCAGGGTTCATGGGGTGAGGTTTATCTTAGCGAATGCGTTTGTCCACCTGCTGTGTGGAGGGCAAGATCGGGAGAGACTGGTTGAGGGAGACCTTTTGACCTCTTCTGCTGGACTCTCTCAACCCCATCACCTTGCACCGCAGTGGGAGGGATGGATTCATATGTCCGTCACCCCTCGACATAATGCTGCCCAGATTCCGACCCACCCCTCATACATTTTTACTTCCTAGAACTTCCTCTTTTTCCTTTACCTCAAAAGAACCTCCATATACATTCCCCAAAGATAACATTGGTCCTGAGGGAATTTTTTTTCTCAGGGCCTCCTGTGTGGAGTTAATGTAAAAAAAAATTGTACCGATTCAAAATCAATTTACTTAAAATGATGTGTTTTATAAACCAAGCCTCAATATTATTATCAGGTATTTTACAGGTATGCACTTATGTCATGTTTTCTGAAAACAGTGTGACTTGTCTTTTTATGGCATATTTTGCCAACTCAGAAATTGGCTTTAATCCTATAGTTTTAAATCCTTATCTTTTACATTGCAAACAGCAAATATATTGGCAGGCTTGATTAAATGAGGAACGTATTAGATATTAGTATGGTGTTTTGTTTTACTGAAGTTTAATGTGAACCGTGCAAAAAATACAAATCACTTCAATTAATAAAAAAATTGAATTATGGAGGTTTTTTTTCATGAGCCTTCTGGCGTCTAGCTTTGGACATAAGCGGCTTCATTTATCTCCAGTTTTGCCGACTACTGGCAATTCTACGTGGTCAAGGAGTTAAGCTCTCGACTAGCAAATAACCTGACAATATTTGAAAATCTTCTACTACCACCAAAGTAAGCGGAAAATGTTGCTTGTGTTGTAATGGAGGACTTAGCCAGCAAATTGGAACATGCTCTCAGTATTGCCCTGGTGTAAGACCACCTGTCAGAATCGAAACATTGCTTGAAATGGCTTAAGCCGTGTTTGTTGACCAGATATGACAAGCCAGGTACTTCCCAAACTCGCCGGAAGATCAATTCAGGTCAGCCCATCTGATATGTGGGCGACCTCTACTTCTCTTTCTCATCTAACACAATCTAATGAAATTTGAATCACAGAAGACACTTTGTACATTATAGGAAAGAAATGAAAATTACCCATAGTTTGTATTGGTACATATCTTCCAAAAAAGTACCAGTATTGCAATTAAACCAATAGTTAACCCCGCCGACATAGCCACCTGTGTCACGATTGTCATAGTATCTTGGTCGCCCGTGTTTCTCCTAAAATAAAACATAATTCTAAATTAATTACAATGATTAACAAAGACACATTTGATAACACCTTTGATAAAACTAGTTAAAATAAATACCTGCAAGAAAATTTTCCATCCTCAGTGCATGATTGACATTTATTTTCATAGCAAAATAAATTAAGAGAGTCGGAATTACAGCAGTTATCATTACACGGATCATCAAGACCTAGAAAATAGAAGTTTTGTGAATTTAAACAAATGTGTAGTACTCCTGAATTACACTGTGGCGGAAGGCTATGGGTCGAGAGATCAGTTGGAGTGTTTAAACGGTCTTCTCAAACTGGCCTCTCTCGATCTGGCACGCCACGCAGCTGGTGGGAACACACCTCACCCGATGAACACGGTCACCCCTGCTTAATCACCAAACGTAGCGAACCACCTAGCAAGTGACCTATGGCAGAGGTGTTGTCGTCAGCACTTGTGTTCCATGATGAGTGCCAGTGTGGTGAGCGACCACAGATATATGAATTCTGTAGACCGGGTATCTCAAATCTCATTCTCGCAACAGACAAATATAGATGGTATAAATCTAAAATACGTACACATTTATCTACTGCCCACTTACATCAAACGAAAGTACCCGGCGGCGGGTGGTGCATGCCTCGATTTCTCTTCTATACTCTATGGCATTTTTTCCATGTGTAAAAGTACCCAATCACAAAGAGGGTACTTACTCTCAACCCAATCACTTCACCAGTGGGTCGTGAGCGACTCGTGTAAAATGATCGATTGACCCAGCACTAATGGGAAGCATCCTTTGGTGGAGATGAGTGAACTTTTCCCAGCGCAGAAAGCATTAGTCACTGGCAGCCAGAGAATGAATTAGAAAGTGTGCTGAGCGCCCAACGGTTTTCCAAAATATCATACCTGTAACTGTGAAGTGCTTATGGCATCCACCCTTAAAGTCTGCTGGATCTTGTGTATGGTTTGCACTCGGGCATCGCCAAGTTTTTGGTAAAACTTGATGCAATATCGCTGCTTGAAGTGTTCTGTCATTTCACAATCATTGAAAATCTGAGAGGCCCTCAATACACTTTCTCACTCATAGGCCGACTGCCAGCGAGTAACGCTTTCTGCAGATGGGATTAAATTCACAAAAGTGCATGGATGTCCACAACACATCTCCACCGAAGTACAACTCCTGTGCTTCATTTGTTTACAAAGGGAAAATAATGGTCCAATCCTATTTGAATAGATCAAGTATGTTACTTAATTAATCTCAAAAACATTAAAATACATACAATTAATGATGTTGCATTAATTCTTATATCAAAAAGAGTGGTAGATACTCTCAGTATCGCCCTGGTAAAAGATCACTTTTCAGAATAGAATCGTTGCTCAAACTGGCTTTAGCCATGTTTGGTGACCAGATCTGAATAGCCAAACCCTCCATTTTCTCCCCACTTCTTTCAGCTTGACAATATACCTCAAATTGGGGATGGACCCCCTTCGCACCTAACACATGTGCACTATACCATTGATATAAAAACTCATCAGGAATTTTCACACTCAGCGTATTTTTATCAATAAATAAAATAAAAAATGATGTAAGAAAATTAGAATAATATTGGTACCTGAGCATCTGATGCACTTCGTAGCATTGCTGTTGAATTCGTAATTTGATTTGCAAGCGCATCGTTTGTCCACACATAAAGTATTTTTAATTGTGCATTTTATATTATCATCACATGGCATTGTATAATTATTATTGTTTTGAATATCTGCAATTAATAAAGGTTTAGGTCATCTTAAAACGCCATACATAGTTTCGAAACCAATGTATACAGGGTATATCGGCACGTACCCGACAAACTTTAACCAGCTATTCCTTAGCTTAGGAGTAAAAAATGTTATCGGCACTTTGCTGTCCGGTAACATTTTTTTTTAATAAAAAATTTATCATTCATATTTTCACCACATGTCACCACTGTTTTATCCTTTGTCACAGTTTGAAAACCCATCTGGCAATATTTTATTCGAGTTTTGTTGAATAATATACGTACGTACCTACATTGGCGCGCTTTTACAATCACAACGAAATGGCATGGCACCATTCGTCTCATTTTTAACTATTATTATTTAGTGTGTATGAAAGAGCAAAGACGCTTTTTGACACACTTGCTAATAAGATTAACAGCTGTTGAATACGAGAAACAATGCCAATGACAGTGACGGAGTGTGGATTTTTTTATAATTTTTTGTTTTTAATTGAAAAAAAATGTTACCGGACAGCAAAGTGCCCATAACATTTTTTACTCCAAATGTGCTAAGGAAAAGCTGGTTAAAGTTTGTCAGGTACGTGCCGATACACCTTGTATATTCATATATAATACATAATATGAGTGTCGACTTGCAATCCGCTTTGGAAATTTCTGCTGATTCTGATAAATTCACAAAAATTGCTTAAAGTAAATTGAAAATATGTAAATAAATTATTAATATTTTTTGTTAAATATCAAAAGAATTATGTATAATTATTTTGCTATTTGACATTAACAGATTTCCGAAAAATTCCAGAGCGGGTTTTGCAAGTCGACGACTCACTGCCGACAAACTGCTTTGGCAGTTGAGGTTAGCAGGTGTTTATATTGAAGAATATATATAATTCAATTTCTGCACTGCTTTACTGTCTAGAACATTCTGGAGGAGGCCCACCACCTCCCCGCCCTGTTTTAGGTACTGATACTGGTACCCCTTCAGAGCTCTCGCAAGGACGCTAATTTTTTTTTTGATAAAACGAGTCTACATATAAGATTACAAAACAAGACCTCAAAAATGTCCATGCATATTGTCTAGAACAGTGATATCAGCCTTTTTAGACAGTGGGCTTAATGAATGCTTTTGATTTTGATTCTGAAATATTAAAGAACATAGAACTAGTAAAAGCCGAATGGGCATCTAAATAAATAATTATGACTTGTGGGCCGCAGGTTGCTCATCATTGCTCTATTTAATGTTCACTGAAAGTTAAAAAAATTTTGAAATTTGAAAAATGTTAAAATATTAAAGTTATTGAGGTAGATAAAATAATTCTTTATTATCAATTTTTGTGTTGAATGAAGGAGGTAATTTTTAAGTCACTCTTCGAAATTAACTTCAGGATGTTTTATCATGGCAGATTCTAAATTTTGTACATATTCCTTAGAAAGAATTTCTAGTGCTAGCAGAGTTCGATAAATATTTTGAAAACAAAAAAAATCTTATGCACATAATTAAATTTTTTTATCTTGGCCTTCTCTCTGCGACTCATTGTTTTATCATTTCCTTTGATAACAAAAAACAATAGCATTATGAAATAGGGTGACAATGAATGTTTCCAAACAGTTTACACAAATTAAATGTTTTCGCACCAATGTGAGGTTTATTTTTTAATAATTTCGGATTTCGGCTTTCTCCCTTCTATGGCATGCTTAGCCATCGATTAATGAGTAAGAATAGAAGGAAAACGATTTGAAATTTAGATAAAGGCTTGACAAAAGTAGGATATTTGATTATCGTGGGATAACATTTGACCTAGATCACAATAAGCACAATCTAGTAAAGTAAATTTAATAAAGGAGAGAAAGAAAAGTCTAGCTATAGGAAGAGAAAACAGATGGGATAACTCTTAACACACTTCGGACGGGAAAGGTAGTTCTACCCGTTTGGTCGATTGATGCTTAAGGCCGGAAAGGGTAGTTTTACCTTTTACGCCGGCCTCAATTCAATGGCAGAAAAGATGGAATTATTCAATGTTATTACATAATTATTATATACCAATCTCTTTGTAAAGGTCACAACTATATGTACATAATTATCGAATCGTAATCAAATTCTTTTTAAAATTTATTTTCGTGCCTTTCGTTTATATCGGTATTTCAACAAAAGGATAGTTTATTATTTGTTAGTGAAATAGTTCAATTCCTGGAATGAGGATTTTTATGACCGTGAAACTCGATTCGAATCTCTTTCTCCGTTCCGCACCCACTCAACTCCTATGTGCAAGCGAGCGAGAAATGTCGGGCGTATTTAAAGAAAGCAGGTATGGGCAAATACCGATAGGCGGACCGTAATAAACATATTACAAGGTTAATTAAGTTGCATTTCAAATAATATTCGATTTTCGTTTAGTACTTTTATAGCTTGGGTATGCTGAGTTACTATGTAGAAATTTTTATTATTTTCGAAGGTATAGCGATTTAAAACAAATTAAAGAAATTTGCACGGGATCTTCATTTTCGCCCGGACTCAGCACAGCAATAGTGCAAAAAAAACCCGGCCGAAATGTCTTAATAATAATAACATGGCATTTAATAGCGCAGTTTAGTGTCATTTCACTTCAAAAGCGCTTCATTATAACAAACTTACAAACGGTTATATTGTATATGGTATATTTGCAGAACCTTCCAGAGCGGAAGATACTTTCAGTATCGCCCTGGTGTAAGACCAGCATTCAGAATTGAAACGTTGCTTGAAATGGCTTTGGCCGTATTTGGTGACCAAATCTAAATAGCCAGTTACTTCCCCATTTATATATGGTTATATACGGTCATGTTCTTAAAATTATTCCTACAGTGTGTCTTATCCAATACAGATCTAATATTATAACACTAAATATACTGTTTATACAAAGTGATGACAAATCTTAGAATAAAAATAACAGCAGGACAAAACAAGAATATTAAAACATAATATAAAACAGGAGGCAGTTTGTTCTCAGAAATGAGAACCTTCTGAGAACACATTTTAAAAAGGTACAATAAGGAGACAACCGAAACCAAACAATTACCAGAAGTTTTAGAATATGGCTTATTATAAAATATTGAAAAGAAATTAAGATTTATGAATGGTATGATTTTTTAAATAATTTTGTTTTTAAGGCTCGTTTAAATTCTGGAGATTAGTAAGAGCTGAGGGAAGTCTATTCCAGATGAGCGAGCCTGTTACACGAAAAGAACTGAGGATTCCTTTAGTTTTGCTGATATAAAATAAATCACCCCCCCCGAAGTTGGCGCACTTTACCTCCGGATATATTATTTTCAAATGGGACCCTTGTTTTCGACCAGTTGAAGTGTGTTAATAATTATTATTGTAAACCCGCTGAGCTGAATTAATAGAATGAAGATACGTTACAGAGATAAATGCATAACTAGGTCCACTGGACATACTGTTAGTGGGTCATTTATATACCTATTTCATTTGTACAGACATATTCTTTGAACGGCAATTCTTTTCATAAGCGGTGCTACATTTTCTGTTCGATCTTGATCATGTCGTAAATTTTTATAGTGTCATTGAAAATAAGTTCTTCTCTATTCTATGGCTAAAACTGTTGATGGGAGTTTACCCAGGATTTCAAAAATTAATGAGAGTAAGCCACAAAATTATTTTGCAGATATTATAGAATTCAATAATAAAAAAAATAAACCTGTAAAAAACGAAGTCCTTTTACTATAATAATACATCAATTTTTATTAATGGATTATTTAAAATACTTTTTTTTTAATGAGGATTGAAACTTCCTCCCCAGGGACTGGGTCTTAACTGCTGTAAACTTTTATTTTATTTGTTTTTATTGAGGATTGATCTATTCTCTCTAGGGGCTGGAGTCAACCGCGCTAACAACTGAATAAGCTCAAATCCCAATCGTGTAGGGCTGACATTTTTTTATGTATTATCTGCTGTAATGTCATCTCATTTCAGAGAAATGTGTATATGTTCGCGTTTGTATGCGTGATTGCCACCAAAAGTTGTTAGAATGCATTATCATTTACAACGAGTCTATCTGTCGAGTTTCAGCTCAATCAGATGTCGGGATATGGGTTAATTTCCATTTCATTCATTCATTCACGAAAACAAAATACAAATAGATATATTTTAAAAGGACGTAGTATGAACAGAATATTTTGATAAATAATACACAATCTCACTAAAAAAACAGGATATGTGGTCAACATGTCTGGCATTAAATTCCAAATATGTATTATAGATCTGTAATAAAAGAATATCAATATATCACTTTATTATCTATAGATATACGGCACTATGATTACATCTGTGACAAACACTTCTAGCACTGTGTACTGTGTACACAACAGATCTATCAATGCGCAACCAACATTGACAGTGAAAAAAATACAAAGGGATCCACGTGATAATTTCATCGATTATTTGTAAACATGTAACTTTTACATACGATAAACAGGATTTAAGAAGAGAAATATATTTATATATGCGAGAGTATAATATTATATATTCAATGTTGATAATGCCCCATGTTAAGCATGTAGCAAACTGACGGTAGAAAGCGATATTGTTATAACTCTTGATAAGAAACCAAGTCGTAAAATACACACAAAAAAGAAACATTAATTACAGTTCATACACAAGAATCGTATTAAGTACACACCTTTTGTAGACCAAGCTTTATCAGAGTGAATAGAATCCGAAAATGCCACAGGTGAATAACTCACTAGGAAAACAATGATCAGATGTTTGAAACACATTTTATAAATTTATTTACATATCTACACAACACAATTATGTTAAGAAAATGAATAGAAAACGGATATTAATAAGTTTTTTCAACACATTAAAGTAGGACTTCACAACATTTTGACGCGACATTTGTCAATAATGCATATCACCTGCCGCAGGTAAGATAAGTGAAAGATTATCTTTTATTAAAGAAAATGAACCAATGGAATCGGTGGTTTTCATAGGGAAATTAGCAAACAGATAAGAGATGATAAATTATGTTATCATGGTAATGCTAGGTATGATCTATCGACTTAAACAAACGTTCAAACTATCTATTATTTACGACCAAATACCGGTGCAAATGAGTCACATGATTGCTCCATAGATGGCAATAGTGCTTGTTATTTAGCATCTCAAGTTTGGACACTTTGGTGATTTGTTTAACATTTTCATTTCATAGTCAAACATTTGAATTTGTGGTCCCTTTTCATTGACCTTCATTTATGCTCGCAGACATTTTTACGTTAGTATTTGTAAGACACCATTAACCAGTAGAACGCTGATGGGTGAAAATGCAAGCATTCTAATATGACCCTTATTAGAAAAATTTTGACATTAATGCTTCAAAAAATGTATGAAAAACAAAATCAGCATCATCTGGGCTAATAAAACGTTAGGTTCCATTAATATTTTTGTTTTATGCTCTGGCCTTCAACAGGTTAATATTGATTTAAGCGCTTACCACCTAATACGTTGCACAATTATTATTCTACTGTTGTTTTCACTTTCCACACTAAATGGTTGTTATTTATTAAATTTCAGCATTGATTAAAAAATTATTTAAAGTCAATCAACCCTTGAAACATTTCTGCAAAACAGTCTGCAACGCTATATAAAGGGATATTTATACTAATTATTTCTATTGGGTGAAATGAATATGAACAATAAGTATGACAAAAACATTTTATTCATATTTTTTATATGTACAAAGTGTCTAAAAGTAACAATCAATTTTCAGAAGTTCATAGATAATTTAAACTTATCTATAAAGTTCCGTTTGTTAAAGTTAATTATTTTGTACACAACACAATTCAATGCATAAATTCGAGATTTGTGGTAATAGAAACACGATTCCAGATACAATTGATATTGTGGTGATCAACAATTTTTATCGTCAGAAAGATTATCCAAGGAATTGCCATAAAATTTATAAACGAACATTAAAACCATGTTTATTCATAAATTTGTTACAATCTTTTGATATAAAAATAACAGTTAACTAAGGAAATAGCAGAACTTCAAATTCATAAATTGAACACCAAATCAATGGACATGAAATCAAAAGAAAATATGAATTTATAGGCCACCACTTTCATTTCTGCCGGCGGGTGAAGAGAACCACTAGAGTATATTCGATACTAAATAAAATAAAACCAAAATTTACATTAGATACTGTAGTTCCTGATTTCAGCATCAGAGAGTTAACCAGGTGGCGCTGTTTGTACGGTTGGCGAGGGCTTTCAATCAACCAAATGTTATTTGAAGGTAAAGAATCATTAAGCTATACAAGGGATTATTTGAAAACACAACTATATTGGAAGTGTCGAATGCTTATATTTAATCAGTTAAGGCGGTTAATGCGGCCACAACATCTCCTTGGTGTTCTCGGAGAGTTCGTTCGGCGTGCGTCCAGGAAACCTCCATTTCTCTGACCTAGAAAGTATAAAACAACAATAAATTACACAAATGAATTGGCTTTTAATCTCAGCCCTCTGGCATATTCCATCAGAAGTATTTCTACTTTGCAATAAAATCCAAATAAATGGAATATATCTGAATGTATCTGAAAACTAAAAACTGTTTTTGAAAGGTGATGAAATACAATGTAAAATTTTCTTTTAGAAATAAACATGTAATTTTTTAAATATTAAAATTTTTAATGCAAACATAAAATTTTAAAAATAACTGATAATGAAATAAAAGAAAAAAAACACACATTTATTTTACTAGACAAATAAATGTATTGTAAACATTAGTCAATTCACTTTTTTGTTATTTCATAGAAAAATTATTAATAAAAATTCACAGTTTCATAAATTTTTCTCAAATTGTGATCCAAAACTTTGGTTTCATAGAGGTGCAAATGTTAAATTTTTATGTGGTTAATTTCTAGTAGAGAATATAAAATGAGGTGTTTTCTCTTTCTAATAACGTTTATATCATATTTAGATGAGACTTTTGCTGTTCCCAAAAAGCGAATTGTTAATCAAAGTCCAGGGGGTTAATCGAAGGTAATAATTAGGATGTGAGAAGTATTCAATGAATGCTGTACGCCGTCTATCATAAGATTATCATCTCACTTTTTTCTGACACGGTTCAAATATTGAATAATAAATGGAGTTTGTCGCTAGCCCGACGAATAGGATGCTCGGCTAGCAGTCGGACACCTAAAAGTGGGTACCTGTTTTACTGCCTTTTTAACAAGAGTTATGCTTAGTGAATAAGGAGATTCTATCTGTTCACGATAGTAGGGAAACTATAGCTTTAAATTAACAGTGGGTACCTGTTTTACTCCCTTTTCAACAAGAGTTATGCATAGTGAATAAGGAGATTCTATCTGTTCACGATAGTAGGGAAACTATAGCTTTAAATTAACATTGGGTACCTGTTTTACTCCTTTTTCAACAAGAGTTATGCTTAGTGAATAAGGAGATTCAATCTGTTCACGGTAGTAGGGAAACTATAGATTTAAATTTGACCAGAAACCATAAAAGAAACACAATCGAAGGCATCTCTGGATTTTTAGACATTCTTCTCATCTTCTAGCACCGATAGAATCTATAAATATTGCTACTCAGTCAACAAACCCGCTTTATTGTATGATGTGTTCCTCGAAGATTCATATTATACAACTTGCGAATGTTTAGTGAATGCACTGTCTAACTTATTGTTAAGTTTTTCAGTAGATAGACTCACTAACACAAGGACTCAGGGAATAAATTCGGTTTAGGGGAGTCACTCGAATAACCGAAATTGAACTTGATTTAGACTAATTTAGGGCTGGGGAATCCGAATCTGTAAGAATTAGGTGGGGGTCGGCACTATTAACTGAGTTATAGGGTTTTGAAATTTCGTACACGATACATAGAAACCATGTTTTATTTATCAACTATGACTTAAGAAAATCAAATTAATAACTATTTTAATACTTTTGAAATTTCAGTAGTGCCATCCAAAAAATAAAAAGTGTTGCCATATAATAATATCAATGCATGGAAAATTCTGAAAATTAAATATCATTTGCCAGTTTTGTAGTTTATTATTTAAAATCTTGTAAATACTTAAATTATGTATATATATATAACCTAACCTAACTGTGATTTTCTATAACAAAAAAATGACCCTTTAATAACGCCCCCTCGCGTCCACTTTAGAGTTTTATCCCAGTTTTCAAGTAGTTTGTGGGCTACGCTAGGTTTTGTATAGACTGGTTTGTGATTTATTACTAATACCTTTTTTCCATGTTATTTCCTGTTACAAAAAATTGCCCCTTTAATAACGCCTGCTCGCGTCCCCTTTAGAGTTATATCCCAGTTTTCAAGTAGTTTGAGGGCTACGCTAGGTTTGTATAGACTGGTTTGTGATTTAATTCTAATACCTTTTTCCCATGTTCTTCTGCCTACTCGAACCCAAACTAAAAACCTAACCTATTTTGTAAAAAAATATTATTATATGGCAACACTTTTCTTTTTTTGGTTGGCACTACTGAAATTTCAAAAGTATTAAAATAGTTATTAATTTGATTTTCTTAAGTCATAGTTGATAAATAAAACATGGTTTCTATGTATCGCGTACGAAATTTCAAAACCCTATAACTCAGTTAATAGTGCCGACCCCCACCTAATTCTTACAGATTCGGATTCCCCAGCCCTAAATTAGTCTAAATCAAGTTCGATTTCGGTTATTCGAGTGACTCCCCTAAACCGAATTTTACCCGTACTCAGTCCCAGTATCCTGATTGCCAATGTTTGTAGGTAAATATTAGTAAAACATATGGATAAACTTGTCGAATTCCGCTGCACGCTTAATACGCAAAAAAGATAGATAAATAGCACGTGGTTTGAACTTAATTACTACAAGAAATAATTATTTATGTGGTGGGAGAAGGTAAAAGATGCATTAGTTCCATTTTTCTCAATCAAAGTTAAGTTTGAAGGTTAGGAAATAAGCACAGGTTATTAAAATAACCCAAACTAAACCTTAAAAACCTATTTTGTGCATGTTTACTTAAACCCACGATTTAAATAGTTTTCTCCATTAGATATTTAAGTTAAAACTCAGTGTTATTTTTTTAAAGAGCCTTTTAAAGTTTATCAAAAATATATAATACTTTTTCAATAAATACTTACAATAAGGTCGACATCATCTTTTGAAATAGTCACCCGCAATAATTCCTTTTCTCTTTCCATTTTTTCCACTGCTTCTTTGGCTCGCCGAGCTCGAATTAGAGACAAGGCCTGAAATAAATAAATAAAACAACTTAATTAGCGCCGCTTTAAATTCATTTGAAACAAAATTGTAGAAGTATTCATTACAAGCATTATATTATTATACTTTCAGCAATTTTTAACAATGAACCATGTGAGGTGAGGGAACGAAACTTTGAAATCGTATGTACTTACTCCCAGTATGTCCTGAGAGGATATTTCTTTTTCCTCCGCATAATCGGTTACTCTTTCTAAATCTGCTACTCCACTATCATGTTTGGCGACTTTCTTTTGGGTTTTATCTAAAACCTCTTCGCACTCTCCGTTAACCTCGTCATCAGCCATTTTTATTTACGAATTACTAAATTTATCTATGGAGAGCAATTGACAGCCGCCTGCGGTGTTGCTATAAATTTAAAACTAATATAAAACTTTTTTATTTGCTGATGATGCTAAGCTATACAAGCCAATAAAAAGTATCAATTTACAACATGATTTAAACAATATATTCACCTATTGCCAACAAAATCAACTTTTTCTAAGGACGGGTTGTTTCGGAGAATCTGAACAATTCATCAAATTTCAACGTTCATTTTCAAGTTCTGTGAAAGATTTTTTCAACTTCTGTTTTTATTTCAGTTTTGTCAAGCAACTAGCCTACAATGATATAAAAACAGAACTTGAATAAGTCTTTCACAGAACCCAAAAATGAACGTTGAAATTTGATGAATTGTTCAAATTTTCCCAAACAACCCGTCCTAAATGTTTCAAAATGTGATCACATTGTCTTTTCGAGAAATAAAAATAAAATATTCTTTAAACAACAACAACATTGCAACAGTCTCAGATATTCGTGATCTCGGAATAACCCTTACTACAGTATAACCTTCATATATTAAATCACAAATAAAGCTGCTAAAATGTTAGGCTTCATCATAGGAAACACAAAACTTTTTAATAGCATCGTTATCATTAAGCAACTCTACTTTGCCTATGTACGAAGTCATTTGGAGTTTGCATCAGTTGTTTGGTCTCCATTTTACAAAATCCGCATAAACAAAATCGAAGTAATTCAAAACAAATTCCTAAAATATCTTTGTTACAAGTCATTTGTAAGATTTAATAATTCTGCAGAGGCAGCTTCATACTTCAAAATTGATTCACTGAGTGTACGGAGGCATCATAAGGATGCACTATTCCTGTATAAAGTAGTTAACAATAATATTCAATGCCCAGAGTTGCTAAACAAGATTCCATTCAATGTACCTGCGCGTTCAACACGCTCTTGTGTCCTGTTCAGGGTTGATCAAAGTAAAACCAACTCTAAGCAGAATAGAATAGCCTGAACAGACTATGCAATAATTAAAATAAAGTATTATCCATGGTTGATATTTTCAGTTGCGAACTTACCAAATACAAGACGTCCATAAGAGAATATTTCCGTGATGGTTTGTGAATAATGTTTATGTCTCTATTGTTCATATCTCTATTATGATTTGATTTATATCTACAACCTCTTTCCATGGCTATAAATGTATGGTTTTATAAATTTTTCGTTTTATATAATCTTTTGTTTTGTATAATTTTTTTAATTCATATTCCTTTCTCACAAATTTAAATAACTTATTCCATATTATGCTGTTGTTATAACTATACATAAAAAGGAGTTTAAAATTATCACTATGCACGTAAAAGAAAAGGAGGAACGAGTAAAAGAAAGGAAGTTACGTAATTACAATTTTTTTTTAAATTTATTAAAAATAAGTTTATAAGGTTGAGTGTTAGTTTAAATCTACGCTTTATACTATTCTTAATTCTAATTCTTAAACATGTTTAAGTTATGTGTGTAATAAGTTTAGAAATAAGCAAAATGTATATTAAAATGTAAAAATGTATGTTTAGGGACTGATTGTTATGATCATAATTTACATTTAATTATAAAATTACACACCGTAAGTGCTTTTACATGCACATTATGGATATATTAAAGTACATTGGAGGGGACCCACCCTTTCCCAACGGCTGTGTGAGGAAACTGATTGTTTAACCTCCTTAGCCGCACACGTCAGGACTCTAATTTTTTTTTTTGTAAAAAGAAGCTACATTTATTTTAAAACAATTCTAGACCCTCCAATGTCCCTGCATGACACATTACTATTAAGTTCTGATTACTAATTGGTAAGTTAATTTAAAATGTTGATTCACTATTTTTAAAATAACTTCAAAGGGATGTTGCCTCGTTTCACTTGAAAATACTAAAAAAACACAAAGCGGTTGGAGACGGCATGTCGCGTCCAGCTGCCACAAAGGGCGCACTACGACTCAAAATCATGTGTTTTTGGTTTGAAAATTTGGTCGCCTAAAAATGTTTCAGATGCTTTAATTAAATACTGCGAGTAGAATACATCTTGGCCTTTGAAATAATAGAGTATTTTTTAGATAAGTCTTTTTATAAGCCCAGAAAAAAATAATGTAAAGGCCTATGAAAACTGCTTTAAAGTTCAAAATCTCCTACTTACGAACCCATTTTCGGTTATGATTTTATTGTATAATGTGGCAAATTAAGTTATTTATAAAATGATCGAAAAAAAAAAAATTATGTCTGAACTTCCACAAAATAAAATTGGCACTTTTTGGCCATGTTTTTTTCTTGCATAAATCAAAACAGGCGAATGGTGTTAAGCGGGAATTTAAACCTTATCGCCATTTATGTAAGGGTTGTTATTGATAGCGGCTCAATTTAAAATATTACACGACGTAGTGCATCGCCTGAATCCCGTGTGATGAAAATGTACTATTCTGAGTTAGTATTGTTCTGAATCTGTGATATGATGAGATATGACTTTGTTGAATAAATTTGTTCTGAAAATTCAGATGATGAATTCTCATGGAACCGACGACTGTACGGGATTGTATGGCGAACGATATCATGATATAGGCTACGCCCACATATCGTTACACACAAGGAATAAAAATAATATGTACATGAATATATTGTATTCGTCTTATGTAACGGCCTTATGCTATCTAATAATGACAAATAATATGCGTGGTTCCATTGGTCGGTAAGGAATCGGCATAAATATTAGCAGAAAAGTTCCACAATGGGCTGAGCTGCTGACCTTTTCCTTTCTTTACTACACTAGCACTCGTTTTATGCAAAACCTCCTAGACCAGGAGGTTTTGGTTTATGTTGCTCGTTTACCGACCCCTGGGACGACGGTTGTTTTGTTTATTTGTAAGAAAACAGTTATGGGTGAAGGGTAAAATAAATAAAAATGAAAATGTACGTTTGTTCAAAATATCTCCGAAAGTTCTTCGCCGATTGCTTTGAAATACGCTTTGTTTTTATACATATTATATAGGTGTCATCTGTGACAGGTAAAAACATGTTTTTTTTTAAACAGTGCAATCTGTTGGGCAAACATGCATTTTTGAAAAACAGCCCCATCTGTTGTACAAACATGCTTTTACCAACTAAAGCAACGCGTGCTATTGTTTATCTATCTGCATAGACAGACTGAGCGACAGCAACGCGTGGCAGTATACAGCTAGTGAAAAATAAACATTTAAATTTAAAACGACGAAATGATAACATTTAGAGGAAGGTAATATGTTTACAAATTATATCACACAGAGAGGGAAAAGAAACAAAACAAAAGTTAAGTAAGTAAATAAAATTTGGCTGCACGTCTCGCGTTGATACTAAGCTGTATATTATCCAGAGATGTGCAAAATGGGTACCCAAAACCATTTGAAATGCAAAATGGAAATGGGTCAAAACTTTTCCATTTGAAAATGCAAAATGCAAAATGGTTTTTAGAAAAGCATTTCAAATGCAAAATGCAAAATACCTATTTTCAAAATGCATTGAAAATGCAAAATGGTTTTTCGGGTCAAACAATTAAAATAATTATAGAATTTTTAAACAATTTTTTCATTTAATAATGGACATCAGTGATATTACATGAACAAACATATTACATGTTATTAAATCCAAAAACACCACGACTACAGATTATGAAACCACAAAAAATTGCGCGGGACTGATGTTGCCAACGTAAAAACATAGAAACTGCTATCTAACATTTAATATTACAGCGTCATGGCCCCATGTTCAGTATTTAAATCAGTATTTTTTGTAATGGTATCACTAAATTGCCAGGGCTCCTACCAGGGAGCAACTTGACAAATGTAAATTATCTCTCATAGCGAGGTTGAGGACTGACTGATATTTGGGGCTTATGAAAAAAAAGATGAGTGGAGAAAGTAGGAAGAATATTGCAAAAATACATTTAAAATTTAAAATGCATTGAGGAAAGCATTTAAAATGCAAAATGCAAAATGGAAAATACCTATTTTGCATTTTGCATTTCCATTTGAAATGGATTTATTTGAAATAAAGCACATCTCTGATATTATCGATAGTCTTATCAACGATTGCGAACTTTTTTCAGGTACCGATATAATTCATTGTTATTTATGGTTTACTCTCTCGCTGCAGCAGCTGGTCCAGTTTCTTCACCACCTAGGATTCTTGCCGCAGAGTCTCCATCTTCTATCTTCGTCAAACGTCACAGCGGTGCTGCCAAGGTCTGTTATCTATGTGAGGATATTGTGTCAGCGCTTTATTAGCAGCAGACACATACCTGGACGGATGATGAACCTTAATAATAATAATAATAATAAAAGATACAAATCAAATTGATGATTTGTGTAGAAAATGTTTGGCTTTTCCGGAAACTATAGAACATATTATATCGGGATATTCTATATTAGCACCGTCCGAGTATACATTTAGGGACAATCAAGTTTTAAAAATAATTCACCAAAATTTGGTAATTAAACATAACTTGATTGACTGCCGTAATATAGTACCATATTATGAATACGAACCAAATTCATTTTTAGAAAACGAATTTTATAAAATATATTATGATAAAACTATACTAACAGACCGAGCGATAAGTCATAATAGACCCGATATAGTTTTACATGACAAAATTAAAAAAATAACTTATATCATTGATGTCGCTATTCCAAATTCCTGTAATATTCAAAAATCTGTTAGTGAAAAAATAAGAAAATACACAGATTTAGGAAATGAAAAAAAAAGAATTTGTCATTCTCAGACTATAAAAATATTATACCATTCGTTATTTCGGCTACTGGCATTATACCTAGCTCTCTCATTAAAAAATTAGGCGTATTAGATCTATCAAAAAATTTATATATAAAGATGCAAAAGTCGGTCATTTTGAATACATGTAGGATAACAAAAGATTTTTTAAATATTTATGTTGAGGGATCAGTAGGATTTATAGGCCCTGTTAGAAGTTCTACCGAGCCGAACCCTCTGATATGAAAATATCTGGAGTCGGTGAATTATTTTCCCATTTGATCTCTGGTGAGTTGACGTGTTGTTTTTGTATTGTTTTGTATTTATTTTGCTTATATAATGCACTTACATAATGTTGATTGACTAGATAATCATTTGTGGAAAAGTGTGTGGAAGGGTTTAGTTTTCCCTATGGGGAAGATTTAACCCGGACAACAAAATCGGAAGCATAAAAAATACTTGGATGACTTGTATAGCGCCGTTTTTGTGCAAAAACACCTCAAGGGCGCTGTACAAACTTAAAATACATTTCTACAGTAAATCTATGTTATTACTTAAAACCCTTTAATTATTAGGAGACCAAATTTGTCCCCAAACATCATACGAATTTGGGTTCCTGATATTTGACTATTTATGGAGAAAATATACAGTACAATACTTACCTGGTAGGTCACTTGAGATTAACACTTAATTAACATTATCTAATTGATTATTGGCGAAATTTAGATACAGGATTTAGGACTTAATTGAATATAACTGGACTTTCTCTTAGGATTGGTATACCTATTCAATTTAAGGGTACGACAGCTTAACCTTGTGCTGGTTCTGTTGGTGGACGCGGTAGACTTTGCTGCAGAGTCTCCATTTTATATCTTTGTTGAACGTCACAGCGGTGCTGCCAAGGTCTGGTATCTCTGGTCTGGACTCTCTCGCTGCAGCAGCTGGTCCAGTTTCTTCACCACCTAAGATTCTTGCTGCAGAGTCTCTATCTTCTATCTTCATGTCACCTGTTCCTGTTCTTCATTTTACTTAACTTAACTTCACTTTATTTTTGTAATATTGATATTTTTTGTAATACCTGCATCAACTGTAAAGCGCCCCTGAGGTGATATATCACAAAAGCGGCGCTATACAAATTGTCCAGTATTATTATTATTACGCCCTTGGGGATTTTATAATAAGTCTTACATTAGCATATTAAAATTTTCATAAAAAAATGATGAAAACAATATATATTGGCACTATAGTAAAGCAAACAACAGAATATTACAAAAATAAGATCGGAACAAAATCAATCAACGAAACACTCGTAGTAGGCCAAAGGGGGGTCGCGATCGTAATTATTCCGGTAGTCCCAATTGTTTTTATATGTTTTCTAGACTGGTGTAAAATCCAAGTTTTCAACATTGGCGCACCTGTGCTAACGCCGCTATTTTGAAAAGAATAGCTGAAATCGCGCCAAAATCTAGTTTTCCCCAAATATCTCTTTTCCAATTCAAATGTCGGCTAAAACAGCTTTTCAAATTTAGTAGAACACAAGGTCGAAAACTTGGATTTTACATCAAGGGACCAGTCTAAAATAATTACGATCGCAGATTGCTAATTGCACTAGCCTATAGGTACAACAAATAAAAATAACAGAAAAAATATAGTTACCTGCCTACGGTAAATAGAAAAATCAACATTATAATTTTACTAGGTCCATGATTTTAGAACACTGCGGTCCCAACACCCATTCCAAACATGGCATATTATTTGAATCCAATAAAATCTTCTAAAAATAAACCTATTACTTAAAAAATATCCGTAATTAATTATATTACAGGGACATAAAAATAATAAATGTAAAGGAAGAAGTTTGAATTTAGCGCGCTTCGCCGCTTGTGAAGCGAAGTGAACCCCTTTTCCGATAGAGCGCGTTGAGCGAGCAAAGAAACGAGCAATCCAAGCAGTCATTTCATTTCTGTTTTGAAAGCCAAGCTGCCAGTTGTTTCTGCGTAGGTGATTCGTGATTTCGTTGTGTGAAGTGTGGAGTCAAATAGAGTGATCTGATTATTTAGTGATGGAGAAAAGGATAGAGCTCGAAAGACGGGGCAAAAGCCCATCTCAAGTTAGTATTACAATATGTCGTGTATTTTAACTAGAATGAGAACATTGTTTTGTCAATACAGGTTCCGTGCATATAGTATAATCGAACCGTCAATGGTGGTTGATGCATAAGGTTACCTAATGAGCGTGTGTTATTTGATTTATGCATAATATCTTAACACATTTCGATCAATGTTAATTATCTACATTTTTGGTAATTCAATTTTCCCGTCATCGCCTTCTGTCGACGTTATTCATTCATACTATGTGTTTGAATTTTAATGGATATCGTCTTGTTGGCGTTATTTGTATTTAAACCGAATAATTCATTAATTTTTCTAACTGTCTGAACATTTTCTTTTAGAAAGTAGTGTGTGTAGACTGTTTGCATTCTTATATTTTAATCATTGCAGAAATAATTTATTTTCATATCTGCAAGTGTCACGTCGGTCTTATGCCGAAAATGTTTATCCTTTTTGACATGTGGGGCCTTAAAAAATATGCCGAATTGCGCATAATAGTTTTTCTTGAAGATGCTTTCTTACCTTTACAAAAGGCTGAAACATATTTCTATATGGTTAAAGCAGTGTGGGTGCTTTTAATTACCGAAATAAACTCCACAAAAGACGGAAATGTGTTTTTGGGTTCATTTTAGATCGTTTTCGCGCCTTTGAGATGGGTGAGTTTAGAAAAGTTTGCAATTCTTTAATTTACCTTCAAAGTATGTTTTGTCTGTTTGATAAGTCAAATTAAGTATTTAACGCAATATAAATATAATTGGAAGATGTTTTATCAGAGTCTTCTACAAAAACGTTGAGAATTATTTTGACAATGCTTGTTTGGGTTTGCCGACACGACGGCCATTTTTTTATACTGCGACGCAAGTGCGTCACAAATAAGTTTTCGTATTTTTTCTATACCTCTGCGCATGTCACTTCATTTTCTAGATTTTGATATCACACTTTAAATCTTTGTGCATACTAAAGTTTTCTTCCACGCAATTTGAGCAAAATTTTATTTGATAGTTTTGCAAAAGTAGGGCGGCATTTCTGTGTTGTCAACTTACGTTTCAATAACGGCCACTCAACCGGCTGGCGCTAGTAGTAGTTTCTCTCAAATGTGTGTCACCGCCGAAGTCAAAACGTATCGATATTCATGAAATCTTCGGCGCTACTTAAAATAATAACAATAAAAGTCATTTATGCATGTATTTATAATTATTTTATTTTCAGGTGAAGGATCTGAACCTCGATAACTGCAGAAGTACCAGTATCGTAGGTTTAGATGAGTATGTGAACCTGGAATCGCTGAGCCTCATTAATGTGGGGTTGACATCATTGAAATTCTTTCCCAAGTTGGCTCATTTGAAGAGGTTGGAGTTATCAGACAACCGAATCTCTAACGGATTGTTCTTTCTGGCAACCAGCCCCAAGCTGCAATACCTGAATCTCTCCGGCAACAAAATAAGCAACCTGGATACATTAGGACCGCTGAAGGAATTTAATAAATTGAAAAATTTGGACCTCTTCAACAATGAAGTCACCTCCATTGAATCATACAGAACTGAAGTCTTCAATCTCATACCTTCTCTCAAATACTTGGATGGGTATGTACCATAATTAATATTCAACTTTACAATAAACATTTGTCAATTGATTTTGAATATTATACTTAATTGTCTTTGCTTTATTAGGTATGATCAAGAAGACCACGAGGCTGAAGATTCAGATGGCGAGGAAGAAGAAGTCAATGGCAACGATGAAAGCAGTGATGAGGATGCAGGTATGTAACACGAGACTTCTTTATATTCACATCCTCGGCCATTTCACACTTTTTAATCCATGTCTAGCTATTAACTAAGAGCTTATGGGGAATATTTCAATAAAAGGAACAAGTGCCAATGAAGATTTACGTGGTATCAACCAAGATCTTATGAAGATATTTCTGGTGTTAAGAAAAGAGAGCTTATAAAGATGATACTCTCAGTGTTAAGAGTAAAAGCTTATGAAGAATAATGCTATTTGGATGATTTGTACGGTGCCGCTTTTACGAAAACTCACCTCAAGGGGGCTGTACAAATATATAATATATTTCTACAATGCTCCGTCTATAGACTAGACAAACTATTATAAACTTATGGCTAACAGATTGCATCCACCGGTTTGTCCATCACTAACACAGAACTATGTACAATGCACATGACCAATAAATGTGATGCTGCGGTAGAATGTACGTACGTTATTATTTATTTATATTCTGTACACGCAGATAATATACAGGACCATGCATACCTGGGAGGTCACTTGAGATAAACACTGTTTATTGTCTATAAGAAAAATTTAGATACGGTTTGCAAGCAGAGAACATAATTGGGAACACATGTAATTGGAAATGCCTTATTATTCCGTTATTTATTTTAGTAATATATATTTGAGTCGTGTAATTTCTATACCCGCTATATCAACTTTCATTGATTTGGAGAAAACCGCAAAAAACTGTCACATCTCTAGCGTACATAAGTAAATGCATTAAAAATTTTTATATAATAAATTAGAGTAATAAAATTTCGAAAAGCATTTATTTTTCTATATATGTCTAGCAATAATTAAGTAATTTCGATAAATAAAATGGATATAGCGGATTTTGATACTCACTTCGTGATTTTGAAAGTCAACTGAGGCGACATGGCGGGTTTAGAAACTCACGCGTAGATCATTTTGACACACGAGCGTGGCGTCAGAGCGGCGGCCATATTGTATTTTGGCAAAATAACTGCTTGTGATTCGTTGAATCCGATATAGCGGGTTTTGATAGTGACTTTCTGTATGATATAGCGGATTTGGTTTCTCACTCGCAGTTTTAACATGGTTTTTGGTCATGATAAGGAGGGTTTTGAAACTCAATTTTAGGCTCCTCTTGTTGCTCGCAAAAATGTGAACAAGATGTCATACTCAGATCATTTTGTCAAAAAATCGGATATAGCGGGTATAGAAATTATAGGATTCATTTATCTTTTACAATTATGGTTTACCAGCAACATTTTCTACTTACTGTAGTGGTAGTAGGAGATTATCAAATATTGTTAAGTTATACGTAATCCGGGAATGTTTGTCTTTCTTTTAAAATAATAAAAAACAAATTTTTGTAAGAAGAATATTTATTCTTTAATGAGCGTGTTTAGGAGAGGAAAAGCAAATTATGTGTTGGGCGGTACAACAGTAGAAGGATTTTATTAAAGCCCAGCTACACTACTCGCGAAGTTGATCGAAGTTGACCGAATACGATATTGTGGGCACGAACTTCACTTCGCTTCGGGCAACTTCGCTTCGCTTCGCCCGACTTCCGATTGTTGTCGGTAAATGCGCCCGAGTCAAAGGACTCGAAGCGTTACTCGCGAAGTTGCACGAGTGTGTGGGCACGCACTTCGAACTTCGGCTAACTTTGTCGAGGACTTCGTCGAAGCGAGTAGTGTAGCTGACACTTTAGAATTTATCTTCCTGCATGTGATTTGTCCCTCAGTATGAGACAGATGGAGGTGCCGGCTTCGAATAATATAAATCCCATAAGAAAAGAGTGATTAGGATATATTATTAGGATAATGACAAACAATACAAGAATGCTATTCAGGTAGGTATACTTAATTTAAGGATATGCAGAGCCTAAAAAGGTAAGTTTTTAGTTTAGACCTGAATTCTGTCGGGCTTGTTATGCATCTTAAATCCAAAGGGAGTTTATTCCAAGCCTAAGGCCCAAATATTCGGAAGGCGCAATTTCCAAAATTAGTATTTGGCTTGTGCAGAGGTTCTGTAAATCTGCACATCATCAGCTATAAGTTGCTATTATAAGAGGCCGTTCCATGGATGGATTTAAAGACCATCCAACACAATTTCTACTGGATCCTTTCAGGGCACCTTTGAAGGTTACAAAGGTGTTCTGAAATGTGCAAATATGAGACCCCGGTTATGAGCCGTGCCGCTGCATTAAACACGGATTGAAGTTTGTCAATTTGATACTTTAAAAGGCTGGTATAAATGCCGTTGCAGTAATCGAGATGTGAGATTACGTAGGAGTTGATTAGTAGTTTTGTTGCCTCTGTAGGAAGACCGACTTGTCTTAGGTGAAAAGATCCAGTGCCTACAGTCCTATTTATTTGTCTTTTAAGCGACAAGTCCAAATCTAGATTGACAACGAGAAGTGTGACTGTTGTTGTTGGAATGATGTCGCTGCCGGAAATAGAAATGCGGGAATAGTGAATCTAATGAATTTAATGGTTAAGACCAAGAGCTTCTCGACATAGTCCAGGTATTAAGAAGTTAAGAAGAAGATTCTCTGTATTAAGACCAGGCTTTTGCAGGCCTGGACATTGACCTTATGAACTTGACCATCCGAGAGGAGTTGATGGAAGACAGAGACAAGAAGCATGAGACGCCTCTGCCTGTCCTCCTGTACACAATATTTGGACTCCTAGTCCATTTGGGCTGCCGGCGTAAGCATAATGTTGAGTTTGGCCTTATGTTATTACCGTTACTTCATGTGATTATTAAGACACACGCATTGTTTACTCTGGTTTTCTGCTGAGTTATGCTTTATTGTTTATTGGCTGTCTTGTAGTTTGTGTACAATGCATATTATCTAATGTTTCAGAAAGAGTTGTGCTGCAATTTAAAACAATGTTCATTTATGTCCAAACCAAACTCATTTTTATGTGTATGTATATAATATAGTGATTATTTGAATTTTCATTCATTATTTTCATTAGCACGATGGTTCTAGATTCTTTTTTCTTAATCCTTTTCTCAATATATTTTATACTTAAAAAGTATAAAAATTAATATATTACTTTGTGAAAAATTGACAATTATTTTATTTACATAAAAAAATCTCAATATTCCTTTGAAACAATAATTAATAATTATTTCAAAAGATCTTTGAACGTATGTAAAATAAATAGGTAATCACTATCCTTGTTTTATATAATAAAAGTTTTCAACTTTTATTATATAAAACAAGGATAGTGATTAATAGGTAATTTAATTTAATAGGTAATCACTATCTAATAGGTATCACTATCACTATCTAATTTAATAGGTAATCACTATCCTTGTTTTATATAATAATGTTATGTTCTAAATAAGATCTGTATTATTATTATATTGTATAATACTCTGAGGTGTGAAAACGAATGGCGCTATGAAAAATACACAAATTATTTTTATTACTAGCGTAGACCCGTGAAAAATCACGTGATATTATAATAAATTGTATAATTTGAGAAGATAAAATTATTTATATAGTATTTGCCTCAGCATTATTGCCTATCAAAAAAGTATTTAAGAAATTTACCTTTTGAATAACATCTTTAGTAAATTACAAAAATCATCAGTGATTCAGATTTTGATATCTCAAGAATGTTAACAAAAGAAATACAGATTTCAAATATAGAATTATTACTAAAATAAAAATAATTTTGATGTTTACCTACTTTATCGCATGGTACTCAAAATCCGTTACAGAATACTCTGAAATATTTGACATCACAGACAATCGAAATTAATGTTTGATAATTTTGTAGTAATTAAATAATTGTCCTATCTTTCAGGATCTGGAGACTTCGATGAGGAGGATGATGATGAGGAACTGTCCCTGAGTGCCGTGTACAATGACAACTTAGGTACTATATCTGTATATAGATAAAGACCCTCCACAAAGCATCCCCAAAGATGACTTCCTGTATGGAGTTAATGTAAAATAAAATAATGTAACAATTAAGCTATTTAATGCTACGTATACATATGCGAGCCGAACTGAACCTCAACTTATGGGAAAGGGATGAAGCAACCGCAAATGGCGTGAGACGCCGCTTGCAGTTGCTTCGTTCCTTTCTCGTAATTCATGGCTCGGTTCGCGTTTAAGTTTGCAAATGTATAATATGTACCATAAGATGACACCCGAACAATGCTGTAAGAAACATTTTAGTGATTTTACAGGAACTGAGAAAAGCAGTTAATTTTATGTAATTTTTCTACTGTACTGTGTATTTTAACCTGCTATGCTACATCATTTGCTAGAATCTCGGACGACTGACGTGTCACGTGACTAAGACGTAATGTGGCATTCAACAATGTTGCATACAACAATGTGGCATACAACAATGTTGCATACAACAATGTGGCATACAACAATGTTGCATACAACAATGTTGCATACAACAATGTTGCATACAACAATGTTGCATACAACAATGTTGCATACAACAATGTTGCATATGACAATGTAGCGTATTCAACTCAAAACGGTGACGTCTTCAATTGCTGACCTCTAGTCCACCCTATCGTTGAGTTTAGCAACCACCTCTGTTCTGGAGTCGCTAGATCCCTCAATCAATGAAACACAAATGTTGGAATTCGCAGGCAAGAATTCTGTTTGTTTTATTGGCTGGAATGTTCCTACTTCAATAAACACAAATGTGTAAAACATATATGCAATTTTTTAATGCGTGTCTGAAATGCAGCTGTTGCAAATATGAATTAGTGAGACCTTTTAAAAAATGTTCTTCATTTGGTCGCCAGCAAACATTGCTATTGATAACTTCTTGTTTTTTTATTAAAATTGTCACTATTTCTGTGGTTTGCATTCTGTAAACATCATATTTTGTATGTATGTAAACACCAGTGCTTTCATCTCTTGCATATTTTTTTATTTTAAATATTGATAACATACGACTGGTTAGTGACCGAGTTGAAAAAATGCTTAGCTTTACTATCCGGGCTTTGTAAGTTCAATTCGTCTGCTGATTAAGTTCTCCATCATGACACAAGCAACATTTCCACTTAACCTAGATATGACGGTAGTAGAAGATTGTCAGGTTATTTGTAATCTTTAAAAAGGAATAAAAACAACCTGTAAAAACCTACTTAAATTAATTTAAAACTTAATTTTTTATTTTTATTTGACTGACGATTGAACAGTAATGAATGAATGCAATTCTTGGAAGCGGAAATTAACTCACTCCCTGACATCCAATCGAGCTGAAACTCGTCAGAGAGACTCGTCAACGACAATGGCGATGCATTATACGTATAAATATTTCTCTGAAATCTGATAACATTACAGCAGTTAGTATACAAAATAAATGTCAGTCCTACCCGATCAGCATTTGGTGAGGTTGGTAGAGATGTTGGTAGAGATGTTGACTTCAGTTCCTGGGAAGGAAGGTTCAATCCTCGGTCAAACAAAAAAAACATTTATTTAGTTTGAAAAGTTATTTTAGTAAAAACTTCAATGTTTTGCCGTGAAACCGGCTATTGCTGCTTTAACCATTTTTCCTTGCTGATCTTTTTTGTATGTTGATTGCAGACGAGGAAAGTTCAGATGACCAGTTCGAGGCCAACTATGGGGAAGAAGAGGATGAAGAGGATGGGTCTGACGAGGGAGAGGAAGCCGACGTCACCGAAGATGGGAATCCACCAGCTGAACCAGGTGCGTTATTTCTTTATTTTTAAGTCGCACTCTGGCCAACTTACAAACAACTGTTCGTAATTAGAGCAAACCATAGATACGTAATAGAAACATCTAGGATATGAAATTGTGTGCATAACTCGTGTTGCCAACATCATTCACCTATTCTTGATTTACGCACAGCGATACCCCAACTTTCTTTCCACCTAAATCTAATGCATCATTTTCACTGTCAACGACTTCAGAGACTATTGTAAATAGAGAAAAAGTCTACTTGTTGAAAAAAATTTAGGCCTCTTGTGGGAGACCTTGATGTTTTTTAACTGTGTCAATTTTTTATCAACTTGAAATTTTGAATTTTCAAAAAAAGCCTTTTACTCAGCCTAATTTACATGTTATTTGTTGGAGGCGGTTGTCTGGAGTTGTCTTGATTGCACCCGCAGATGATGTTTCATACAGAATAGATAGTTCCCATTTCACTACCTTCAGCCTCAAAACATACCTCAATTGAGGAAGCTGGGTGCAATAACAGCATATGATGAAAATTGCACTTGAGTAAAATGCATTTTGAAATGCGTAGTGTTCACTTAGTTTAGCACGTAGCTCCGTCTGTATAACCTACATAGGTCATATTTACACAGCAGATAAATAAGATGTCGTAGTCCGACTGGCTCCAGAAGGTTGGGAGCAGTTTGGGACTCTGGTGTGGTGTAAAAATGATGATGACATGTGATAATGGTATCTGTCTGTTGCAGAAGAGAGCACCCGCGGCAAGAAGCGGAAACACGAGGAGGAAAGTGAACCCGACGCAAACAATTGAGTGACCCATGTGTATTGTAAAGTTAAGTGTATAAATCATGGTTCTGCCGGTCCCCAATGGCTAGTGAAGTGTACAGTCCGCTGCAACTAAATGGAACACTCAACTGGCGACCAAATGAATGTCGGACTCTTGCGGGATGCGTTATAATATATGTTATATATTTTTTTACCATGTTGACTGCCTGGGTATTATTTTATATGTATTTGGGTAAACTTGAAAGTGCCAGGTTTTGTTAAATTTATTTGAATTTATCGTCATATTATATATTATAAGTACACAACTCAACGTTCTCTTTTCTATTCGTATACAATTGGTTCCGAGATTCAGTTAGCACTTTTGGAATAGGATTCTAAATTCATAAAATATGTTCAAAATTCATTGTAATGTGATCGCCATGGTGATCCTAAAGATAGCCTTTAAATTTAAGTATTGGAATGTAGCTGTAAAATATAGCTATTTTCATTGAGATTATATCATCCAATTGTTTTCCAAATTAGTTATATCTCAGATTAGTGGGATGAATTGGTTTAAAGAGTTATGTTCCTCTTGCGAATTTTAACAGAATTAATTGACAGATGTGCGCTTTTTAACACTGGAAGATTTTACCAAAGTCGAGGCTCTTATTTCCTCGAATATACATACAGTCGTAACAACTTGTTAATGTTAGATTTAATGCTAAATATTAATGGGAATGTTGAAGTAATTGTATGGATAGAGTATTGTTTAATGCAGGACAGAGAATGTTGTCTGTTGCTCTCTGCTCACCCACGCTAATAGGTGGGGACTCACGCCCACACCACCGGCTAACAAACACACACACCTCGGACACAGACCTATCTATCTACCTGCCTTGCCAAGGGTCTTCACTACTTGTCAATTGTATTGTTAATTATTGGTCTTTGTTTTGTTCATCTATCTTGCGCACGCACAAATCCCGCTTACTCTCCTGCCTCTAGGTCCAACAATCTAATACTGTTTCCATCTCCTCCAAGGATCTTAACGTTGAACATAGGCATTCCAAGCATATTATATTACGTACAATCCCGTGTACCAAAGAGATTTAAGGCCTTGAATGCATTCCCGTACAACGTGCTGATTCCGGATTTATTTGCTTACAGTTCTCGTGTAACAGGCTCACACAATCACAACCAATAAAAAGTTTTATATAATATAGAATTCAAAAACGAAGAATTCTTTTTGTTGAGCTGTAGCTTTTCACTGTGTTTTGTCCAATTTGAATACGTGAGCTGAAAAAATGGAAAAAGGTAGTTTTGCACGAGAATACATTTGAAGACTTACCTCTTAATATTATTGTCTCATCATTTTATTAAATTAAGGTATGTATATTTCTAAGAGTACAACATTAAAATTAATGTTTATGTTTTCCTAAAACATTTTTATGATTTCTTTTAATTATTGGTAATTAGATTGGATATGAAAGTATAATAATGCAACAGCGTGTAAATGAAGTTATAAAATAATTGACCAAATAGACAATATACGGAGTACGGTGTATCGCGTATCTAGTGTAGCGCGGTCCCATCATTCACTTTGTGCGTGCCTTAGATACATGGATGAAAGCAACGTTTTCACTTATTGTTTTTATATTCTGCTGTGCCCGTAGTTTTTCAGCTTCATGTTTTATAAGCTGGAGCAAGTAAACACTATTTTATTTATGAAAAGGTGTATTTTTCCTACACTTATCACTACAGTTATCTTGGTGAACTGCAATGATAAAATGTAATTTCTAGCGTATACCTATACCTCCCTAGTTTGGTATTTTTGGTCACATTATTTTAAGCTTTTGATAATGTATGACTGAGTGAGGTTTTATTGACATTATTAAACTCCTTTTTATGAAATCTTAAACAATGTGAGTCGTTTATTTGTCCCTCTGTACACCTAACTGTACACCTCTATACACAAATCTAACATAGGTGCATTATGTCCCCCGCTGTTTCAGTCTCAAACGGGATGCCAAACTGCAGAGAAGCAAGCAAAATATTCAAAGGACCCTTTTGCTAAAGGGAATTTTTAAAAACATTAAAAAGGATAAGAAAAAAGATTACAATAATCATAGACATATGAAAATTCATTTTTAGAAAACGAATTTTATAAAATATATTATGATAAAACTATACTAACAGACCGAGCGATTAGTCATAATAGACCAGATATAGTTTTACATGACAAAATTAAAAAAATAACTTATATCATTGATGTCGCTATTCCAAATTCCTGTAATATTCAAAAATCTGTTAGTGAAAAAATAAGAAAATACACAGATTTAGGAAATGAAATAAAAAGAATTTGGCATTCTCAGACTATAAAAATATTACCATTCGTTATTTCGGCTACTGGCATTATACCTAGCTCTCTAATTAAAAATTTAGGCGTATTAGATCTATCAAAAAAATTATATATAAAGATGCAAAAGTCGGTCATTTTGAATACATGTAGGATAACAAAAGATTTTTTAAATATTTATGTTGAGGGATCAGTAGGATTTATAGGCCCTGTTAGAAGTTCTACCGAGCCGAACCCTCTGATATGAAAATATCTGGAGACGGTGAATTATTTTCCCATTTGATCTCTGGTGATTTGACGTGTTGTTCTTGTATTGTTTTGTATTTATTTTGCTTATATAATGCACTTACATAATGTTGATTGACTAGATGATCATTTGTGGAAAAGTGAGTGGAAGGGTTAAGTTTTTCCTTTGGGGAAGACTTAACCCGGACAACTAAAATAAATCGGAAGTTTAGTAGACCTGCCCTAAGTGATTAAAAGCGTATTATCCCCACTCCCCATACCGGTTCCATTGGAGCCGGCTGGGCTCGCGTATGGCCTCAAGTGAAATTTGAAAACGTGACGTCATCATTCTTGTGCGAACTATGGTCGAGGCATCATCGGTTCATTTTACGAAATAACACGGCAAAATGTTGACTTGTACTATGAAAACTTGTAAAAATAGATGTGAAAAAGAGAATAAACCCAATTGTCGTATTACATTCCATATAATAAGCATTATTTTACTTTATTTTAAGCATATTCACATGGTATAATATTGTTGTAGAAACATATACTATCACATCGAGATACGTCTGAACACAAAGCTGGTTGGTTGCTGGGAAGTAAATTATGAACATTTATAAAAGTGTCTTAACTAAATACTTAAACGAAATATTCGACTCTGAAAATAGAACCGAATTTTTTTGCCGAATTTGGACTTCACAAATTTGTTCATAACGTGGCGAGTAATTTGCGCTCCCATGTAAAAATGTCTATTAATTCAAAAGCAGATTTTACTTTTAACCTTTTAAATGCCAGTAGGTAGAAGTGTAGCTGTGCACAGCAGGCCAAAAATTGCGAGTTAACTCGCTCTTGGCACAGAAGCGGTTAAGAAGTAAATGGTGATATTATAATGCGAGATGCCTATTTACTGTCAGATTGATTTATTGACGAATCACAGTCAGCCTTACGCCCTTCGTTCTTTAACAGTTGATTTTACCCCTCGCCATTATCTTCTCGTCTATTAATTCCTATGTCTGTGACAATAATAATAAAATATTTAATTTAAAAAAATTCAACTCAACCCAATGACTATTCAACACATCTTTGAAAAGTGGTATTTAAGTAATGTAAGTTGTTAAAAGTGATGACCAAAGCTAACCTATAAACCTAACCTTTGAAACCTAGTTTTTCATCACTTTTCATGACTTAACCTCTTCGGGCCCCGGGTATCATATGTGATACTCACTGTTTTAAGCTCACAAAATATTTCCAAGTCATTATTTCCAATGGAGATCCAAAGTATATGATAATGAAGATTCCTACCTTACCGGCTAGGAGCATTTGGACTGATTTGAAGTTAGTTTGAGTGAACTATTGTCTTTGAAACATCGTGATTTGTAGCTGTCAAAATGTCTCGGAGAGAAAATGCAGGTAAGGTGTTATTTTATTATTTTAATCATCCAATTGTTATTAAAATTGTTGTTTGTTCAATTCACTATCGTTTAATTAAAAAAAAAATATAGCTATCGGCGTTTTTGTTAGATTTAGGGACATTTTAAACTGAAGTATCATAGGTGATACCGCGGGCCTCTATGACATCTTTTATTTTCATTTTAGGGTTGGTTGAGGATGAAATCGAAGCGGAGTTGCTACTTCCTATGGATCCAAATGATTCCGATTTGGAATTTGATTATGGTTGGCTGGGTGATGAGGATAGTGAGGAGCAATTCGAAATTCGGAGACCTCTTAGCCCTTTACAAGTAGAAGATGAAGAAGATTGGAGCGACGCTGATGATGTGCCACTAGTAGATCTCCAAAATGTGAATCGGCATGATCCAGTTAATAAGTGGAAACATAAACCTAATTTTGTCGCTACAAATTTACATTTCATAAATGGATGGCACCCAATAGATGTTGAAATACAAAGCTGTGAATCAAGAGAACCCATTGAATACTTTTCTAAGTACATTGATAACAATTTTTTTGATGAAATTTCATTACACACTAATAGGAAATTCGTAAGGAGCACAGGCAAGACTTTGGACACGACAGGTACTGAAATAAAAGGCTTTATTGGAATCAGTATGATTATCAGCCTTTTGAGTCTTCCTCGCATCCGCCAGAATTGGGCACAAAAAACTAGAATCCCTATAGTTGCTGACAACATTTCACGCAAAAGATTTTTTAATATACGCTCAAACTTAAAACTTGTCGATGATAATTGTGTGTCAGAATCAGAAAAACAACTTGACAGCTTTTGGAAGGTCAGACCAATTGTACTACGGGTTCAAAAAGGTTGCCTACAAAATGATAGAACAGAAAATATTTCTATTGATGAACAAATGATACCCTTTCAAGGTAAATGCAAGAACAGGCAAGTCATTCGCGGTAAACCTAATCCAGTAGGAATCAAAAATTTTGTTATGACTACTTCGCAGGGTATACCTTTGGATTTTTACTTGTACGAAGGTAAAGGAACATCGGTGGAGTCCCTTTATTCCCAATGCCTGAAAAAATTCATGTTGGAGCCCGATTTGTATTAAAGTTGGCAGATACACTTCCTACTGGCTGCACTGTGTATACTGATAGGTATTTCACATCTATTCCACTACTAGAAAATTTGCACAGCAGAGGCATTCTTGGAAGTGGTACGTTAATGCTGAACCGGATACCAAAAGGAATATCCATTAAATCAGACTCTCAAATGAAACGAGCTGGTCGAGGTTCCCATGCATGTGTGGTAAGAGGAGACAATAAGATATGTATTGTCAAATGGCTAGATAGTCGATCAATACACTTTTCTTCCACATTATCGTCAGTTGAACCTCTCGATCAATGTCGACGATGGTCCAAGCAAGAAAACAGGTACATCAGAGTATCTCAACCTGCCGTGGTCCAATCCTATAACAAATATATGGGAGGAGTAGACTTGTTGGACAGAGTCATTTCAAAGTATTCCATGCGAAACCGAACTAATAAGTGGACTGTGCGAATAATTTACCATTTTTTTGACTTTGCTGTAGCAGCATCTTGGCTAAAATACAGATTGGAAGCCCAAAAACATCTTCCCAAGAACAAGATATTGGACTACTATGACTTTAAATGGGATATAGCAAATGTTTTAGTGGCCGGATTAGAATCGACAGATTTGGTAGATGATGAAAATGGTGATAGTATTGAGATTTGTGAGAGACCTCGAAAACGCCGATCTGTGCAGCCTTTACCACACAAAGAATTGAGGACAAAAAAGGCTTTACATTTGCCAGTTTGATGAATGATCAGCAGAAGAATCGTTCCAAATGTCGTTTGCCTGGGTGTAAACAATTAACTTTTGTAATTTGTGAAAACTGTCAGGTTTATTTGTGTTTTTCAATGGATCGCAACTGTTTCAAAACTTTTCATTCAACCAGCTGAACTGATGTATTATTTTTTATTCAAAATTATTATTATTTTTTTCTTTCAATTACACTTTATGTTTTAGGTGGTAGGTTGCAGTGCCTGAAACCACAATTTTTATAAAAAAAAAAAAATTCCTAAAAACAAACATAAACATTACTATTTTATTTCTATTACACTTGATTAATCTGCTTTTCGAATTATTAGCATAAAAAAGCAAAATTGAAAAAAAAAACACAATATTTGTTGAGCTAGAGTCCCCAAGTATCATATATGATACAATCCCTTACTCTCAAACCGGCCATTAAAAAAAAAAAAAAAATGTGGTCCAAATATGATGGTAGAGAATACGAAAATAGTAGAAAAAAGTTTAAAAGTCTAAAAAAATGGTCTTGGGCCCGAAGAGGTTAATGGCCTCCATGGTCGAGGAGTAATGGTGCTGCCACACGCAAAGCTCACATCAACAGATAATATAAAGCACAATAGCGCTCGCCATACAATCCCATACAGACCCGACACGCGTAAAAAGATAACGCGCTATAAATGTGGTTCTGAACTTCGCTAACCGAATTTATTTTACGTAACCGCTCCCGACGCGATATTTGAAAAGTTATGCGTCCCCCTCTCCGCCGTAAAAAGGAGAGGGGGTCATTTTAATTGCGGAGCTACCAACTAAGTTCCGTGTTCCCTTTGACAGCCATGACATAAGCAGCCTAATAATGCATTATTATGTTAGCTCATATCGTCATGTGTGCTAGTAAATTTAGAAACATAAAAAAAACTTTATTTGGCAAACATACTTAACATATATTTAAAATATAAATATAATCAATATTTGAATTTGAAGTAAACAAATTTTCGCCCTTTCAAAATTAATCATATTTTTAACTCAGTATGTTTATTTGGTAATATCATTCGGTTTTTTGATAAAGTTGGACGGCCTGATACCTACATAGAGAAGCTTCTAGTTTGTTCATTTGTAATCTGGTTTGCTCTCGTCAGCTCTCGTTTTCTCTTCTCGTTCCCTGCCCTGGTGTTGGTCCTTGCCGCCTTTGCCTTCGACATTTTTGGAAATCGACATGAGCTTATTTTACAATAATTTATTATATGTCGCTTTCGTCGATCGGCGTGCGAACTGCGAATTTCCTGATTCGACGGAGAGGTTATGTCAGGTTATGTGAAAATGCGCTATTTACGCGCAGATTGTTTAAAATCTAAAAAGTTTATAAATAGCATTTATAATTATATAGTTGGCGGCATCATCATCTGAGGATGAGCTGTCCAACAGATCCAGCAATAGGCGACAAGTATCATCCATTTCGAAAACGTGCTCAAGCTGTCAGTAAGTAAAGTTGTCACTTTGACAGATGAAATTATGTTCCTCGGCCGCTCTCGAATTCAACTGACCCCCTCTCCTACCATAGGAAGAAATATTTGACAGCGTCGTGTGTCGGTAGAAAAGATGATGCGCTGTACATTAACTGGACCATCACATGACGCAGCTCCTCTCAGGACATGGGGAATTCAGGGGGAGGCTTCACAGCCTTGCCCTGTCTACCCATCCCAATTGCGCTTGTGGCAATACTTACCAGTCGGCCGAGCACATTCTGTGGCACTGTGAGATCTTGAAGGATGCCAGAGACGAAATGATAGACGGTCTGAATGTCCCCATTAGACCGGTGTGGAACACCGATCTTGTTTCTAACAGAGTTAATTTCGAATGTCTGAGGAAGTTTACTAGGATCTGGGTTGAGAGATGGTCTGTGCTTAGAGTCGCTGACTAGCGTGATAACTGAGAACCCCTGGTGTATTGCTCCTGCTCCATGACTAATTCTTTTACAATTCTCCGATTATTGTTTATGCATTCTGTTCTTCTTATTTTTATTATTTTTCTTTCCTTACTGTACCAGCTGCTTCAGATGATTTTCTTTCGTTTACATTTCTTTTAAACAACTTGTATCCTATTTTCTTCTAATTTTCAGTTTTCTTTTCTTATGTTTTGTGTCTAAGGTAGACACACTGTCCTTTTTACAGACATTGCAGACACTCTTTATATATCTTTGCTTAGCTAATTATCTCTTTTACTTTGTCTTTTATCTTATACTTCACATACTGTCCTCTTTACAGACCATGCAAATGTTATTTTTATGCTTTCTACTTTTGTTTTACTTATTCTACCGATGTTCTTAAGTGGCACTTTTGGATTGTTTATTGTTTTTCTTTTCTTTTCTCGTCTTTTTTATATGTATTTTTTTTTTTGGTTTTCTTTCTTTTTTTCAGTAACGGCAACGAGTTTACAGGCTAGAACTGAACTCCGTTGTTTGTTTTGTATTGTTTACTTTTCCCCAATAGGGGTTGGACAACGGGCCTCGTCCCCGCATGCACTGCTGGAGCTTCTTTTAATTTCTTGTTTTTACCGGGGGACTCCGCCAGTCACCTGCGCCACCCCTGAGGAGCGTTGGTGGTCAGAGGGGTGACTGTGCGGATTGGGGTAACCTCCACCCTGCCTCCGACCTCCTGACGCTTCTTTCCCCTAGGTTCTTTAGGGTTTATCCCTCTTTTTCCCATGCTTATCTTCAGGGCACCACCGGGTGGTCGGCTAAGGGGTGTGGAAGTCCTGACCTGCACCAGTCACCCCAACCACCACCAATCTCTCAACAGGACTGCCAGACGTGGCTCGGCGAAACTCCCCCGTCACTCTATTATTTCACTTCGTTCTTTTTGTGCTTACAGGTACTGGAGTGTGGGTTCCCTCCACCAACTATTTGCTTGAAACTTGTTACTTGATTGTTTGATGCTTATTGTTCTGTGTTGTCTTTGGATTAATACCTGTAAGCGCTCGCATACCGCTTCCTAACACCGTATGCGGGGACATTGAAGGTCTAGCTTCATTTATATACTTTGTAGAGCCGTTTATTCAAAATTAGATTCATGCGAGAGCTCCGAAGGGGTGACCATAAGTCACCTATACCGGGGTGGGACAGGGCGGGTGTAACCTTCAATGTACATTAACTTTTGATGTGAGCTTTGCGTGTGGCAGCAGCTTAAGGCTCTCGACTAGCAAGTCGGAGGTCGCAGGTCTAAAAATATGCAAGTTAATTTTATTTGATTAATTTGTGTTATTTCACAAAATACTCATTAAAAATAATATATAGTATATTTGCGAACTTCCAGAAACGCCAGATACTTTCAGTATCGCCCCGATGTAAGACCACCATTCAGAACTGAAACGTTGCTTGAAATGGCTTTGGCCGTGTTTGCGGACCAGATCTGAACGGCCAGGTACTTCCCCATCTCCTTCACCTCCCGCCTCACAAAATAGCCCAATTGGGGATGCCATAGTCTCACTGGTTCCAGACGGTTGGGAGCAGTTGGTACTCTTGCGGTTTAACATAAACATAAAAAAGTACACTTTTTAAAGGTGTATTGAATTGTTATTTTGATGAGTTATCTGGTCAATGTTAATTCTCTTTCATGTGATTTCTTGCCATCTTGGAAATATATGTGAATTCCATACTGAATTCCATCAAGTGCAGTGGTCCCGTTATCCCCAATAATAACCAGATGTGTGATTAGAGGTAACCGGACGAAACGTAACGGAACAGTGGCAAAAAAGAACATTATAAAATTATAGGTAAGGTTTTATTTTTATTTCATTCTTGTTTTTTTTTTTGTATTAGGCAATTCACCCTAAAGAGAGTGCTATGTATTATGTTCTGATTTGTTATGGAACTGTGAGTATGTCTAATTTTGATAGTTGATAAATGTAATAATTAGTCCCAACAGCATATTGTGCCTGTCCTATGGTTTCGCTTTTATCTCCTCTGCCAATAATAATCATCAATAATTTTCATAATCCACAAACAAATTAATGAACCAATCATCAAGGATGGAAATATTTTCTGACGTCCGGGGTTCCGATAGCTGGAGTAGGTCAGATCCCTCCTTCCTCTCAAAGATCAACTGCTTCAGAGGAAGCATTCTTACATCTTTATCCCTGTTTGAAGACGTCTGCTTCAATTCCTTTGAAAATGTTTTCTTGATGAATGACAGGATATTATTGCAGACGTTCAAGCAAACTTGTGGTTTCCAGGGATTCTAAAAAAATGTTTATTGAAAAGGACTTGTTACTTACAACTACATCACCAATAAACTTGAGGAACATTGTAAGTTACTATGTTCCGCAAAGTATTACAAACAAGTTTCCACATAAATGTTGGACTAAAGGTCTATTCACATCTACCGGCGTGGCAGACACGACGGCACAAGTAAAATGGCACCGCATCAACAGCTGAAGTCCATGCGAATGCAATTGGTACGAAGAATTCATTCTATTTTGAATTTTAAAGGAATTAAAATCACCTTCAAAAGGACTTTACCCACGCAGTGTCATAATCAGCTGTTGACGCCATTTTACTTGCATCTGAGCCGTGTCTGCTACGCACGGTGCTGGTAGATGTGAATAGACCTTAATAGGGCCTACAGACAATCCGATTTCATTTGTTTTAGCCGGGGAACATGTCTGAAGGTTTGGCCATCTGACGTCCTTTCTCCATTCCGTTTCAGACATGTTACCTTCAAATTGAATGGATAAAATCTGTCTGTAAGCCATAATAATAATAAAAATATCTAGGATTTTGATCTATACTGAATTAAAAGAAAAGTGATGTTGCCCTTTCCACTCTGAGGCACCAGGAAGAGATTATCTTGTCAAGAACGAATTTTAATATTTGAAAATGTTTTATCAATTTTACCCTAAGTAAGATTAAGGTTAGTTTCAAATTGTTGCTGGTAAATCGTGCCGATGTGAAACTGGCCTAAATTAAACCACCACAACACACTTCTCTATGTTTATTTCTTCAGTCAGTAAGTATATCTATATTTTGGATTCAATCTGCAATCACTTATGGCACACTTGAATGGGGACATTTGACAAACTTTGCTCTAAATCCCACACAAATACAATATAAAAGAAACAGGTAGAAATTTACAATACAATGAAATAGATTGTTTGCAGTGTTTTAACTCTATAAGTAACCCTCAATCCCTTGTATTGGTGAAACAACATTCTTGAACATGCGGCTGAAAACTAATCAGCCTAGGCAAGAAAACACAATATATTTCTCAACGTCTCCGTACCTTTCACTTGTCCAACGTTTCGATGGCCTACGAATAATACAAATTTTAAAAGCTCTCGAAATGGGGCCTCGTTTCAGCGATGACCTCATTGACCCACATCTCTACCAACATTGATTTGACACTGGTGGCGCCATCTCTTGCCTCAGCCGATTACTTTTCAACCACCCTATTGCTTTCTATGGAAAATAGCTGAAGTCAAGTCAGTTGCAAGTTTAAGTTGTTTATAGAGAATGTTTACTTACACCACGTTTGGGAAGACGTTCCACTTGGTGTTCTTCAATTTCTTCTACAATTCCATTATCATTCTTTAACCCACAGAAAATTGACTCAACTCCTGTGAGATGGGACTGAACCCACCAATTCATTGAATTGTACTTTCTGCAATAAAAAAGTTTTTTTGTACATTATCTGAATAGTCAAAGGTTCAAATGCGACCATGTGGACAAATACATTGGGTTCGATCGGGCATTGTGGTTTCAATCAAGTTCAATTCGTCTGCCAGCTAATCCACCATTGCACAAGCAACATTCTTTGCTTATAATGATGGTTTGTAGTAGTCAAATATTGTCATGAGAATGTTTGTCTTTCTTTTTTATTTAAATTATTAATGTGAAACTGCACAAGAGTCCCAACTGCCTAGAGCCAGTTAGACTGGCATCCCCAATTGGGGTATGTTGTCAGGCTGAAGGTAGCGGGGAGAGGAATCTGGCTATTCAGATCTGGTCACCAAACATGGCCAAAGCCATTTCAAGCAATGTTCCAATTCTGAATGGCGATTCGCAATTCTTACACCAGGGCGATACTGAGAGTATCTTCCACTCTGGAACGTGCCGCAAATATATATATATATACATGATGTCCGGAAACTCGTAGTACAAGCCGGAAACTGGAGAATGTATACCACACGGGGAACCCAAATAAACATAAAGTTTTTTGATTTGAGCATTTTTATAAAAAAAAAAAAAAAACCAAAAAAAATTTTTTTTCGGGTGTTTCAGGGTTCAAATTTTTTCGTCATTATTTGTTTTACTTTTAAATTTTTAAATAGTTTTAAATAGTTGGGTACTTTGATCTTCAGTAATAATTTATAAGAATTTGATCCAAAAAAAATCAACTTCTGACTCGATTTACTCGAAAACGAAAGCTCAAATCAAAAAAAATTATACTACAAAATCGACTCCAAATGTGATGTAGATTCACCAGTTTCCCGCTTGTACTACGAGTTTCCGGACACCATGTATATATATATATTATCCCTCAAGTCTCTGAAGGACATTACTAGCCACAAACATCATATTTCATTAGAGGCTCTGAGGGACAGAACTGATCGGGGCGTCCATACATTACTAGCCACAAATCTCATATTCCATTAGAGGCTCTGAGGGACAGATCTGATCGGGGCGTCCATACATTACTAGCCACAAATCTCATATTCCATTAGAGGCTCTGAGGGACAGATCTGATCGGGGCGTCCATACATTACTAGCCACAAATCTCATATTCCATTAGAGGCTCTGAGGGACAGATCTGATCGGGGCGTCCATACATTACTAGCCACAAATCTCATATTCCATTAGAGGCTCTGAGGGACAGATCTGATCGGGGCGTCCATACATTACTAGCTACAAATCTCATGTTCCATTAGAGGCTCTGAGGGACAGATCTGATCGGGGCGTCCATACATTACTAGCCACAAATCTCATATTCCATTAGAGGCTCTGAGGGACAGATCTGATCGGGGCGTCCATACATTACTAGCCACAAATCTCATATTCCATTAGAGGCTCTGAGGGACAGATCTGATCGGGGCGTCCATACATTACTAGCCACAAATCTCATATTCCATTAGAGGCTCTGAGGGACAGATCTGATCGGGGCGTCCATACATTACTAGCCACAAATCTCATATTCCATTAGAGGCTCTGAGGGACAGATCTGATCGGGGCGTCCATACATTACTAGCTACAAATCTCATGTTCCATTAGAGGCTCTGAGGGACAGATCTGATCGGGGCGTCCATACATTACTAGCCACAAATCTCATATTCCATTAGAGGCTCTGAGGGACAGATCTGATCGGGGCGTCCATACATTACTAGCCACAAATCTCATATTCCATTAGAGGCTCTGAGGGACAGATCTGATCGGGGCGTCCATACATTACTAGCCACAAATCTCATATTCCATTAGAGGCTTTGAGGGACAGATCTGATTGGGGCGTCCATACATTACTAGCCACAAATCTCATATTCCAAGAGGCTCTGAGGGACAGATCTGATCGGGGCATCCATACATTATAAAGTAATTTTATCTTTTTTTCTATAATGCATAGATATGTGATTTGTTCGATGTTGGAAAGATAAATAATTATTCTTCTCAGTTTGTCTCAAATATTCATACATATTTACACAGATAAAATCCAAAAAATTGTTTGGGATTTTTTCATTGACAGTTGAAACGGAAAAAAATTATTTATATTTTTTATTATATGAATGGCACAAAAAGTGAAGTGACAATTTTCGTACTAATTCCCACAATTTTCGTACAATATTCTAAATATCAAATTTTTTCAAAATTACGGATGTTTCGGGTCAAAGTACGTCCCGGTAAGTTTTTTTTTTTTTAAATTTTGTGTTTGATATTAAAAATGATTTTTTTTAGAAATATCAATGTTTATTTCAAAAACAAACATTTCAAATATAATTTTACCCAGTTTTTAAAATGGTATTTCTTTTTACGACAACTTCAAAAATAATAAATATGTAGCACATTTTAGATACCTCGGGAGCATTCCATGAAATTTCACTGTGTCGTTGGGACTTAAAAATATTTTTAAACCTGAAGGGTTAATGAGTAAATTGTGAAAAAACACAATTTAATGAAATAAAATTTACTTGGCCACGCCGGAATTTGAACTCGCAACCTCCAGCTTGCTAGTCGATAGCCTTACCCCTCTTGATCTTACAGCTATTATTTTTTTTCTTGACCAGATAGTTTATATTATATTTTAGTATAAGTTACCCAAATTTTTATACTATTTTATATTTTGAACAGTTCTATCACAAAACAGAATGGTTACAAAAAAAGAACATTGAAGAAAAGTAAAGAAAAAAAAAACCTAACCTCTTACTTTATTATTACGTGTTTTGTCACTGTTCTGTTTGATTCTGTGACACATTTTGAACTCCATTCTAATATTTAAAACTAAATCTCGGGCCCTATATCAATGATACCTACCTGAACACGCCATGTTGCCATGCCTCAGACCTTACTCGTAGTGACTTGATTTCAATGAATGCACAGTCCTGGAGTTCTTCCAAGACCCTCACCGAGGACGCAGTGTCAGGTCTCAGTCCCTCCTGCAGAAAGGAATGCTCCATGAGGATGCCATCCATCTCAGCCGAGAAGATCAGGTGGTGCCGCTCCAAGTGCCTCTCAAACACACAGTAGAAGTGCGCATTACCTTCTATTGGCAAACTAGTGTCGGGTTCTCTACTAGGATCACCTGTAATGGCAACCGGACAGAAAAGGATTAGTTTATTTTTAAACACTTTTCTTTAATATTCTGTTTTGTCCTGGAACCACTATTTATTTATCTTTATCTATGGATGGGGATTATGACGTCAGTGCGGGATGGATTTTTTAATATAAACTTTTTTTTCACCTACCATTTAAAATTTGATGATGTCAGAAGATTGATAGTAAATGTAACCATCTATTGAAATATCAAAATTATCATAATTATATACCCTGAACATACTATAGTTGGCCACATGCATTGAACGCACAAACATACTACATTAGTGCGCGCACTGTGCGTGAATAACGATAATCAACCACTGACCCCCACGATGTCAAATTATCAATATCGACATTAGTAGATTCCTTCACACAGCATCCCCAAAGATGAAATAGGCCCTGAGGGAAACCTTGGAACCTCCTGTGGGGAGTTTATATTAAAAAAATATTCTTATTTAGGAGATTTTTATGAACAAATGACCCTAATGGGGGTTCCCAACCAAGGGTTTATTTTTATGTGACACCTCACAAGAGCCTCCCTGTCTGTACAGTGAGGAGGAGAGTAGGGGAATTGGCAGAGGAGTCACGTCGCCACCCGGTTAAGGTAGGGGTTGTAGGAAGGGATTTATCAATAAAGGTCTTGAAGAGGCCCTGATTATGTGAAGGAGGAAAAACAGAAGCTGGTAGTTTGATCCACATACGAGTTGTCTTAAAACAAAAACGAGTCGAAGAAGCGGCCGGTTCTCAAACTCACCTATGAACGGGTGTTCAGCTTGTGTACATCGAGTTTCACGGCGCACCAGGGATCAATGCTGCTAGTTCCTTGGAACAGGCTTAAAATACATGTAGAACACTCAGCATGCCCACATTTGGACTGTGCATTAGAGATGGCAATCAGTCTGTTAACAATGGATTGTCAATCAGACAAACTGCCCTCCTTTGCACAGAATCAAGTAGGTTTATCAAGTATTGTGTTGTTCCAGCCCAGAGGTGACTCCCAAATTCAATTGCTGGGCGTACTTGAGATTTGTAAAGGGTTAGCAGCTGGTTAATATTGAAGAATCTGCTGGCTCTATACAAGACGCTCAGTTTCTTGGAAGCCAGATTTACTCGGGCTTCTATAGAGCTCCGATACCTAAGCCGGTCTGATATACTTACTCCAAGCGTTTCAATGGAGTCTTTATTGGGGAGGGTACCTCCATCAAATTGCACCAGAGAGTCACTGATCTCACTCTTAATCGAAATCAGACACGCTTGGGTTTTTGAGACATTGAAACTGTCCTTATCCCAGGCACGAACCTTTTCGAGGTGGTGGTCAACTTTTTGTTTCAAAACTTCCCGAGGTGTACTGACATCATAAGTAGAAGGGGCTTGTAAAAAAAGATAACTCTCTTGAACGGTGCTGTCGACAGCATCGCAATTAATTGGTGCAAATTCAAAGAGATCGTTGATGTGCAACAAAAACAGCAAAGATCCTTGTATCACCCCCGAATTGATTTGGTGGAGAGAGGAAGAAGAACCGTCACCTATGGTTTGAATTGTTCTTCCTTTGAAAGTGTCTGCAATCAAACTATGCAGGGTTGGAAGGGTCCCATAAGATGGTGACTTCCCGACAAGTGCCCGGTGCCAGACCCAATCAAAGGCTTTGGAGATATCCAACCCGAGGGTTTGAGTTTCTCCAAAACGTTCCAAGTACCGCCTCCAAATATGCATCGCATACCTGAGCAGATCGCCACATGATCGGTTTCGACGATCTCTTAGGATGTTTTTGTTCTCGAGGTATGTGAGCAACTATTAACCACCCTTTCCAATACCTTTGAGAGTATGGAAGTGATGGCTAAGGTGCAGTAATTAGAAGAATCGGAACGGTCACCCTTCTTAAGGATTGTGTGGAGGATCACCTTTTTCTAATGATCTGGCACCTTTCCACTTTTGAGTAAGAGTTTAAATAATTTCAAGATCACCGGAGTTAATTCTGCAGAACACCTCTTAAGGACCAGGGCAGGTATTCCATCTGGCCAAGTCTTGCCTAATTCACATTCATACGCCGTCTCCTACACACTCTTCTATTATTCTGACTCTTGACATGGCCCGACTCAAGTATCTGGTTCACTGGATCGTGCCATGTCTTTCTTAGGGCATCACCGATTTCTTCTGCCTTTCGCATTTACGTCATACAGGGTGTCCGGGGGTAAAGTGCACTAACTTCGGGAGGTGATTCTACACAATGGTAGAAGTAAAAAGTTTGCTTCGCTCCAATAATTACGATTGTGAATTTTGAGAAAAAATCATTTTTTAATAAATTATATTTACAACCATGGATAAAAAATTATTTTCTAGTTGTAGGACAAATATTGGTATTGAACAGCAAAATATATAGTATAAGATTCTTGTTGAGTCAATCCCATGAAAATGAAGGCGAAAAGTAACCTCAAAAAGTTTGGAACCTTTGGGATTTAATATTAAGTTGAAGTTGATCGAATAGGTTGTGATGAAATTGCGTTAATACGATGAAAAGGAATGTAGTAATGATGTGGAGTGATATGGGAATGATGGAATGCGATGACAACTTACTTGACAGCAAATACTGCTCTAGTTTGATCCCCTGTTTGGTTGATATCTGTTCCCATTTCTGTGATTTGCGCTCTACGTCCAGATACAGCTCTGGATCCAAATAATGGAGGAAGAATATACCACGAAATAGGCAGACCGTAAACCTAATAGAGTCAAATTTCCTCTTGTAGGGCTGGGTACAAAAATCCTTGAGGAGCGCTCTGCAGCACATAAAAGGCACATCGTCTAGGGTTATCGGACTATCATCAAAAATATCAAAAGTTTCCCTGTGATCTTTGAAAAAAGACAAAATAAATTTCAGTTTTTCTTCAGATAAAACTCTTGACCAGGAATCTATATTGTGGTTCAAGTCGAAATTTACTTGTTTAGGTGGTATTCTGTTGAGATACTTTAATTGAGAACAATTGTCCAAGAAGTTATTATTGGGTCCGACACTGTAGAAACCAATCATTTTCGGAGATGAGAAGGTGGCTGTACCTCTCAAATTTGAAGATTCACCGCATCGCATTTTCGACACTAGATAGGTACTTCGATTTAAATAAGTAGGTACCTATTTCTTGCACTTACTACTTACCGTCCTTATTGTAAACAGAAAATTTTCAAGTGATTTAATAATAAGCGTTCAAAATTGACACGTCGACGAAACTAGAGACCATAAATAAACTGTGGATGGTATGTATGGGGACAAGCTGTAACAAGCTATGCAATTATTATTATTATATTTTTCCAAGCAATGCATTCAGCAGTGATGCGATGTATACAAATAGTTTTTTCCCCAGTAATTTTTCCCTAAAATTTCCCCGGAAATCCCCTAGATTCACGATTCCACCATAAAACCAACCGAACTAAACGTTTCATCATCGTCTGGGCGGTAGGGGGTAAGAAGAACTGTACAAAACATATTTTTATCTTCGAAGGATGCCAGTAATCAGTATTTTACTAAAAATATATATAGTTTACGACCCTCGAAATTCCAATTAATTTATAAATATGTTATGGTTAAGGTTTTCACGGATGTAAGATGAAGAATATTTTTTTCGGTTTACCCGCATAACGTAGTAGTAGTAAGTCCACTTAGGTTTTGATTTCTGCATCGAACAGATACGTGAAAGCGATCAGTTTGAGACAAAACTCAAGACATAAGGCCTCTGAAGATGGACAGTGAGATCTGTCCAAAACGTCAGGAGTTAAAAAGTCCTTTAAAGGACTACCTATGGGTAAACCAAGAAAATTATTATACATATATAATATATAAATCAATTATTATATAGTACTTACATAATTCGATTTTTTTTTAGTATAAATTACTAGTCCTTTTTTTACAACGGCGCGCGAATTGCGTAAAATACCTAATTATATATATCCCAAATCAGGTAAAAAAAAGTTTAGGCTTGTTTCCAAAATTTAATATTTTCTTACCTCATTTAGTAAGACACTTTTGCACGAACATTCAGATTCTACGAAGAAAAGTCCCACAATGGACAGCGCTGCAATCCTATCTTACTTTAGCGAATATTACTTTTCTGTGCATGGCCTGGTTATTTAAATGTGCATACATCGGTGGTCAATGTACAACTGATGTCAAAGTTTATCCAAAGCATTCTCGAACCCTCCTGGGGCCAAAAATATGGTTACGATGTTTGCCTCTAATTCGTAGAAATTACACCCAGGTTTCAAGTTAAAGCAAGTCTATTAATTTGAATGTCTATGGATGTGACAGATGCGTAAATTTGTTTGCAACAGATAGCATATCGAATGCACTATTTGCAACCTTTAGATACAATGTGTGGAATCTGACATCTGTGTTTTGTGACGTTCATTGAGCTATATATTAATTTAAACTCCATAATAATTGTAAATAGTTTTTTTGAGCATTACTAAACATAATCTAACTAGAATAGTTGGAGATATTTTTCTTTCTTTCGCGTTCCAATATAAACGCTCCATGACACATATGACCTTGAATGATGACAAGAAAACTGGTCAGCCATTTTGGTTTTCGATAGATGACGCGATTTTTTTTCCATTTTCATGTAAAACCTAAATTTCGTCGTTTTCAGGCGATATTCCATTATTTTAAAATAACAAATGAAAATTTTAAAGGTCGTAAGTGCCAAAAAAAAGAAAACTTTTTTAAATAATAAAATGCATTGTAATATTTTTAAATGAGGATTTAACTAGCCGGTAATATCGTAATATCATGTACCCTACTTACTCATCTATTTCATGAAATAAAATGCCTACATGATTATGGCACTTACATCCTTTAAAGTTTCCAGGAGCAACATGGGTTATTTTTACATTGAATTGATAGTTAAAGCTGTTAATAATAAATACTTAGTAGGCTTTGAAAACCTCCATGGCCAAGAGATAGACTTTGGCAGTTAGTTTAGAAATTCGTAATTTTTTCCATTTTTGCGAAACTCGCAATAAGGAACTCCAGTCCTTTTTTATTTTTTTTTTAAAATCAACAATGAGCTTTTAACTTAAATACCAGTAAATAGATTTCATAGTTTACATAATTAAAATAATTGACAAAGTTTTAATTTCGGGTCTCATGAAAACTCACCAAATCTGTGATTTGTCAACGTGATGTCACCAAAGTTATATTTTAACAGGCACTGTATTTTGTATGGCGGCGTCGAGAGTTGAGACGTAATTTATTTATTACGTTTTTTATTATTATATTATGATGTTTCTCGGACTCCTTTCTTTCTAGTTCAATAAGCTGTTTGGTATTTCTTTAGCCGAAAGATGATAATTCGCAGTTTCTCACCTCGGGGGAGAGTTTGTTGTATATTTTCGGTCCAACATTGTGGTAACACTTTGCCAAATAATTTCTACTACGGCTTCTGATTTGATATGCATCTTAGATTTAACTTTTATTTTTGTGTACATTAATGAAACTTTGTCCAGAACTTTAATACCCTGAGAGCCCGTCACCCTTGTTTCTATTATCAATGGATGGGGCTGTAAATGGAAGCCGCATTATTTTACTTACCGCCCCGGCACTTTACCTGATAGCAGGCTTCGAGCCCAGGACGTGGGCGAGGTGGAGAGGTGGAGAGGTGGAGAGGGTAGCTGGGTGTCTGCTACGGGCCAGGCCGAGGTAGTCCGGGGGTGGTTGACCGGGGGTGCGGATCGGGTGCGCGCGCACGCGGCCCGGACCCCTGTCAATAGAAACTGTGTTTGGCAAAATCAAAAATCCAACAACGATAATTGAATATAAATCAAATCTACATTTAACACCGCAACTAGGGAATGCAATCCAGCAAGAAAATGTCAATCCAGGTATTTGCGGGACTGAACAATCTTAGTCCCGCTGGATCCAGGTATTTGCGGGATCCAGCAGAGTGGACTTAGATATCTAATCAATCGCATAATAAAGACCTAATACCTCGATCTACCAACCTTGCTTTTAGAGTTTTAAATTTATACCTATAATAAAACAAGTTCTTTGGGAAATTTTAAATGATTTATTAATAGGTATACCTTTAGTTAGACATAGGTAAAGTTTAAGTCATAAATTGGCAAAGAATAAGATAAGACATACATTTACATAACATACCCGCCTCGGAACAGACTTTGTCTAGTGAGGTGGGTAAAAGAAATCTATGTACACAAATGAAAATAAAATAAACGCCCGGATTGCCGGCACTGAAACTGAAATTGAACTGAAACTTAAATTTAAATAATAACGTTCACACGATAAACAATATTCTTGGACAATGAGCTTCATAAGTTTAATTAAACATTATTTTGGAAATAGCTTCGTAAAAAAGTTAAAGTATTAATTGTGTCATCTGATAAACGGCTTCTGATATTGGACACAAGGTAGCCAGCGGCTGAAAAAGCTCGTTCAGCTTCCATGCTGGTTGGCACAATAGTCATTAGCGCATTGTAAGTGAATTGAAGGTATGTGCCTTTTAATCCACCGGACTCGAAGTAATTCAGAGTAAGTGAGGGTAAATCTGTAGTTGCTCTCTTTAAGCTTTAAAAGATCTTGAATAACCATCATTTTTAGTGTCTTGCCGTAATTCATAACCATTAATTTGATTGAATTAGTCGATGTTGCTAAGTTAAAACCCCCGGCTTTAAAAAGATCTCGCAAATCCGACGAGGTACAGAAAACTCGGAATGGTAAACCATCTTTAGACACCATTCGTAATACCCTCTTTTCGACGGTATTGTTTTCGCTTGAAAAATGGTTAGTGATTTTATTTGTTGATGGTTGAGGTTCACAATGAGCCGATGTGGAAGAACTGGACGTCGATGCAGTTGTAGAAGCTTCTCTGTAATCCCGCCAGTCCAGCGGGATCCCGCAAAATTTTCGACCGAGATTAGTCCCGCAAAATGTCTGCGGGATCTCGGTATTTCGGGATACCGGTATACCGGGATTGCATTCCCTAACCGCAACAGATTTATTAACGGGAAGGAGCAGTAGACGCCTACTATCTCAAACCACTTAAAATAAATCACAAAACAATAATTAGAACCATAATAAATTATTATAAGCAATAATAATTAGTCGCCTGTAATATCAATACAAATTGAAAATATCTCCCGAGTAAAAATAAATACCGCGGACGGGAATTGAACCCGACCTTCTGATATCCGGTCAGACGCTCTGAACCACTGAGCCACGTCGGCTTATTTCCAACCCGCCTAATAATTCAATATGTACTAGTACTTCAATCAAAAATTACTGCCTATTAGGTATATATTTTTTAGGCATAATACCCCCAAAACAAATCTCTATAATACTTTTGACCGTGAAAATCTAAAATCATATCTAATCTATAATAGTCTAGAAATTATAATAAAAAGTAATTAATCTTTTTTTGCTTTTGAAGTTTGTGCACTTTAACCCCGGACACCCTGTATATTATAAATATTCTTAAGATATTTTACGTAGTTTACTGTTGAAGATTGCGTACAAATCTACTGGACATGTTGCTAGATGGCTTGTCTTAGTTCTAAAATTAGTATTACATAATATGCATATAGGGAGTTGGTTGTTAGTCACCCCTCCATAAAATACAGAGAGGGTTACTTGATTAATTCTATCAATTACGTATTCAATGCAAATCGCCCTACTAATTGCCAATCGCTTCTAGCGATGTGAACGCCACTAACACACATAATTAACCCAGTTTTAATCAGATTTTATAAATATCTACAAAAATGCTTTTTTTATCACGCTGGACTTTTTATTTTTTTATTTAATATATATAAAGTGGGTACAGGATATAATATGAGTACATAAAAAATATATTTACATTACAAAATATATTTATGTTCGCAATCTCACCAATGAAGAAACTGATTCTTATGCTTGGTGAGAGAGTTACACTAATTATAAGAAAAATAGAATCATTATGCTATAAGTAAGTTTAGTATATATATGATAGGAACAATATATAAAGAGACAAAATCTAAATACAGTGGAGATGAGTATAGACTGATAATAAATACCAATGAAGGGAAAAACAGGCAATTATTTAGTTAATTATTTCTGAAAGAGTAACTTCAGTTTTAGTTTAAGTATGTTAATATCCTTTAATTTCTTTATTTCAATCGGAAGGTTGTTGAAATACTTTATTCCTAAATATTTATAATTATTTTGCATTTGTTTGGTATTACGTTTTGGAATTTTGATATTGTATTGATATCTTTTAGATAAGTGGGTTTCAAATTTTTTTGATTATATTATCTTTATAAATTTGGATAATTGCATTTTTCTTGAATATATCTTCTACTCGGGGCACCCCGAAATCTGTGAATAGTGTTTCTGTTGGATATTTATTTACTTAATTCTTTTATTAAATTTTATTTAAGAAATGAGTGTTTTTACTAAAGCTTGATTTTAATAGTTGAAACGAGACTAAAGTTTTGTATCTAAGTGGCTCCGATGACGTCTCAACAGTTGGTCAATGTTTCAGCGAGGCGTCTTGAGCGTATTCAGATGACGTCAGAGCTAAGACGGACGCTTATGAGCGTTTTTTTTAACAAATGGAATGAGAATGAATCAAGGAGTGCATGTCGAGACAGAGTTGGATAAAGGTTCATCCTCTATACTTATTTATTAAGGCATACACAGCAGACAGAGGTAGAGAGCAGAGAAGATATAAAGATGCACATACATGGCAGAGCGATCGAACCAAATAATACTAGATCGAATGCCTTAATTTTATATACAACCTTTTTTAATCGAAAAAAATCTTTACTCAGACGTATCAGCAAATCTTACAATACCCTAAGAGATATTTATATTTTCCACTGTTAAGGCAAATTTATTTATTTTTTTAATTTTTAAAAGAGTCAAAAAAGAAAACCTACAAAACGATAGTGTGAGAAGTAAGCAGCGGCGTTTCGTGACTTTTGGATTATAAGAGTGCAATATTACAAAAAATTGCGTTATTTATATTTTTGTAGCTGAAAACGAATTTTGATTTGTTTCGAAAAATTGATTTTTTGTGTGAAGATTTTCAAGAAATCAGTGCGGCGCGGCGCACGGCTAAACTGAAATTTCCTGAAAATCTTCATACAAAAATCGAATTTTAGAAAAAAAAAAACGTTTACAGCTCCAACAACATCAGAAATGCCATTTTTAATAATATTAGGACTTCTAGTACACCCAAAAGTCACGAGCCGCCATTGGAAGTAAGTATGTGAATTGTGCAGAGATGAGATTGAATGAGAAACATGGAACCACATAAAAGTGAGTTTTGTGAATCTGCTATAGAGGAGTGACGCAAGGTAGGAAGAAAGGTGATGCGTGGTGGGATGATGAGATATAAGCACTGGTATCAGGGAAGAAGAAAGCAGAAGAAACGAAGTTATCAGTCCACAATGGACTTCTAGTACCTACCCTGATGTATGGAAGTGAGGTATGGAACTGGCAGAGAAAGGATGAAATTAGACTGAATGCTGTTGAAATGAGATCCCTGAGTGTGTGGTAAAACCATATATGATCGTGTGAGAAATGTGAAGATCCGCAAAGAGTGCAAGGCTGATGTAAGCGTAATGAGTAAGATTAAGAAAGGGACGCTTAGATGGTTTGGGCATGTGGAGCAAATGAGAGAAGAAAGGCGTGTAAGGATAATATATGACGCAAATGCGAATGGTAGCAGAAGTCGGGGACGCCCGAGGAAGACAAGGCACGATCAAGTGATCAGATTTAATTCAATTTAATTTAATCAATTTCTAAAGACCTTTTTACCTTTACTTACCTTTAACACTTATTATTATTATTATTTTTTCACATTGTATAATTTGTATGACTAGCACAACACGGACATTAGCCTAGAATGGTAGTTGATAATTGTAATGTTTAAAAATCTATAAAATAAAAGAAAAAAGATAGGGCTATGTCAAGAGTCAGAATAATATAATAGTATGCATGGGAAGACATATCAATGTGATTAAGGCAAGAAGTGTGTGCCAAGACCGAGTTGTTTGGCGGTCCGTCCTCTCTGCCTACCCCTGCAAGGAAACGGCTTGATGGTTAGTTAGTTAGTTTTAGTTCAAATTTAAAAAATCAAATTAACCTCACAATGCACTTAAAAAAACAATTGTTTATTTATTGTTTATCCGTTGTTTAATTAATTTTTAACTTATACTATCAAATATTATAACTTATAATATCTACATACTTCCTAATCTATAACCATAAAAAATATAGAGGTTATAAGGTAGGTACATTAAATGTTTAATAATTAAATTACTACCTATTACGCATATCCAGACACTGTCTCAGTAATTGAGGAGTGTTTTCACAAAGAGAAATATCTACCCCAAACGGTTTATTTATTCTTATATTATTCCCCCATCTAGGAGTAGAAGAGTAGAGGAGTAGAGAAGTAATAGAGTAGAGGAGTAATGGAGTAGAGGAGTAGAGGAGTAGAGGAGTAGGGGGTACAGGAGTAGAGGAGTAGAAGAGTAGAGGAGTAGAGGTGGGAAGAGAAGAAGAGTAGAGGAGTAGAGGAGGTGTCTACGAAACGGCTAATTCTGATTTTCTAAAATCTATTTATTAACCTGTAACATGTGTTATAGAAAATGATGAATTTTCACAATGACAAACATCTACATACCTACATCTATATAAAACGCGAAATAATTAAGTATGTATGTAATGTAAAAGAACCATTATTATATTTCTTCATATGAAGCGGTTACTTTGTGATGTGACATTATAATTTAAAATTAAACAATAACTTTGTAAACATCACTTATATTATACTGTCCTGATGAAGCTACGGTTGTAGCGAAACCCGGTCGGCATTAAGTATTTACCTATAAGTGATGTTTACAAAGTTATTGTTTAATTTTAAATTACATTATTTTATTATTTCAATATATCTGAGTAGGATGTAGTTATTTAAATAATAAACTATTTTTCTGATTCCCTATCAAAATTTTTAGATACATAATTTTTGTATGTACCTAATAATGTTAAGTATTATATACATTTTTTAAAAACAATACGTATACCGTAGAACTTAAATGTATTGATATTTCACTTTGTGAAAACTTTTTTCCAATATGTAGGTATTGCTCTTTTGTCAAAATTCGCATTTTTAGATTACTTTTGAAACAAAGGTGGCTTTTCGCATTTTTTTTAAAAAAGGAAAACCTAAAGTACAAACATTCCCGGGTTACGAATAACCTGATAATATTTGAAAAAACGATTTAGTCAGCCGAGGAATTGAACACACTACGCCTGGGCCTGGGTAGGACCCAAAGGCGATGTCAACCGACCAGTCAATGAATGAAATGAATTGAGTTTTCTTATTATTGATTATGTCTAACGGGTAATTGAATTTGCATTTAAAGGCGATCATAAAATATTGACCACGAGTGATATTCACTTAAAACTGTTTTACAGAAGTTTTGTAGATATTTCGGTTTGTGAAAAAATGATCATCAATTTCGCCTGGGGTGAGAACCGTTATGTAGGTATGAATAATAATAAAAAAGGAAGAAAATATTTGGAGAGACACAGAGAAATTTAGCAATCAAGGATTATAAAATAATATGCTCACGAATTGTAATAGACTGCTAATAAAAGTTTAATTAAAAAGTGAAAACAGTTAAAAATAATTTATATAACGCAATAATTAATCCCGCTAGTAATCGTTGAGTTATTTGCTGCATTAGTGTTTTTGGCTTCTATATTAAGGTTCCGTAGTAAGCGTTCAAAAGTAAGAATAAGAAAATATTAAAAAACGATAAAAGTTGAGCGAAAATGGTGTAAGTATTTAATAAAACACAACTTGTTTGAAATATATAAAAAAACTTCTCGACAAATGCTTAAATTTCATTTAAAGATACACTGTGAATTTTATTCATATCAATAAATTATTACATAACAGAACAAACGTGTTTTCAATTATTTTAAGTGTAATGTGTAGATATTATACTTACACATATTTTTTAAGGAACCGGGCTTAAGAACTGTTTCTATTATATTTGCGTAGCTTCAAATGAGACAGTAGTGATACCCCTGATAGTGACAGATAATATAATCATCAAAGTGCACGGGAAACATTCGGAATAAAAGCGAAATCCTAAAATCTTACTTTCACAATACGTGATCATCGATCAATTTATTATTCTCAGGCCAAAAGATTAATTCATTTTTCTCTCTCTGTTTAGGGAAGCTGAGCATTCGTACGTGTCAGCTATATTTCCTCAATTACACGTTTCAAATGACTTTAGCAATGTTTAGTCACTTCTCAACCTTTCGTTTCTCCGAGGAAACTTACACAAAAATTGTAAAGTAGGGAAGGGGTGTTTCGCTCGGATCCGTCCAATTTCACGCACGTGCACCGATGCACTGGGGATGCACAGTTTTGCTGGCTTCTTCGAGCAGCTTCTACAGAGATACCTGTAGAACACTAAGCATACCTACAGCGTCTTTGTCAATCGATTGTACAAAATTAAGCAGGTTTTATCCAAAGTTCGTAAGAATGCACTTTCTGTTATCAAAATTTATTGGAGGTAAAATATGTACACGAAATTTCGGTCTCCGGTGACCAAAATTTAATGCATTTTTTACTCAAAATAATGTCAGGAATCACTGGTTAAAGTAAGTCAAGTACGTCCCTTGTATTACAAAAATAAGTGATTATTTTATTTTGCATATTTATATATGCAAAATGTAATCCGGGTGTAAAGTGCGCTAACTTCGAGGGATGATTCTACATCACAAGTAAAGGTAGTTTTTAGGTCAAGAAGTTAAATTGTTTGTATGCGAAAATAAATAATCTTCTATGGAAAAACATTTTTGTGTGGGAAAATAAACATTGGAATTTCGAAAAAAGTTCTTCATATTTTTTACTTCTACCATCATGTTTAATCACCTCCCGGAGTTAGCGCACTTTACCCCCGGACATCCTGTATAGTAAATGTTTAAAGGTACGTAACATTCTGAAATTCAAATACAATTACTTAATTCTTATAATGTAATATTACATAATGGATTTACGCCGCCTTTCTTACAAAAGTTGGTGGTTTAATGGTTACCAAAGTTGTCTTCCGACTTCTGACCAGTTAAAAAAGGGACTGCAAGCTGCTTCCTGATGAAGTGTCGTTAAATTCGTAATAATATCGGAACACGTGTTCATCTACCTGCGTTTGATAAAAATTATGTAAAAATGTTTTTATGCACGTGTTGAGGCATCGTGACAAAACATTGAAATTTTACTTTAAGTTTATCAGGATACCTATAAATTCATTCGTTAATGTCCCACAATCCCGTTTTTGACAGGATTACTAATAATTTGAAGAGATTTTTAATAAATTAGCAATATCTTTTATCAGGAAGATTTCTCCGTGTAGTTACTTAACTTTGAAAACTGTACAAAATTTCTAAAGGTAATCTTAGGAAGATATTTAAAAATAAAATTCGTACAAAATTAGTCGTTTTCATTTACATTTGAAAATAAAACCGAAACGATCATAATTAATAATGTTATTGCGATAGGTGGGTAGGTGTAGGTACTCAAACTTACTTATTATAATAAATTGAATATGTAGATACGTATAATATATTGAATATGTAGATACGTTTAATATATTGAATATGTAGATACGTATAATATATTGAATATGTATATACGTATAGCACGCAGCCGCAGCGTAATCAGCGATGTCTATTGATATCAATTAATTGTTTTGAGCGCCACCTGTTTGTCGATCACCAATTTTCCCGCTCTGCTGTTTGAAGGGAAAAGAGGGGCTATTCGGGTCATACATTCGCTGCTACGTTTTACCCTAGCTTAATCGAATGAAAAGCGACGAGACACATGGTAAATAAGCTCTCCCTCCCTCGGTAAACGAATCGAATAGTCGATACTTTTTTACAACGTGGGTCAGATTTACCATCCAATGAAGAGATTTATTAATTCCACGGGGATCTTCTGAAAGAGGGGTAGTACCGGGGTAGTAGCGGAGATACGAGAATACAGAGTGTCAGCTTGGGAGGACAGAATTGCAGAAAACAAGTAAATTCTGGCGGGGTTAATCGAAAGGATCATTCTGAAGAATAAAATAGAATTGACGTGGTTTAAAAGGTGCTTTGCTTTTGATGCGGTGGTTCAGAATTGTTTTCTTTCAGGTTTAATTTGTATTTTCCACGTGGACCAGATACCGGGACCGCGTATTCCCAAAGTCGCTACTTGATAACGTGGCGTTACGGATCAGTTTTGCTTGGACCTCCGCTGGTGATGGTGTTTGTTACCTGTGAAATGGCCGTAAAATGGAGATCAACAGACTCGCACAGTGAGAGTGAGAGCATGAACCTCCGACTTAATTAACACTAACCATGGGTAGTGCGCTAAACAGTGATACAGTGATAGCGATTTGAAATCCAGACTTACATACATATTCAGTTACCGACTCCCGACTCGCAACAGGTATGAGTGTCCGATATTCCTTACTTAGGCTAAATAAACAATAAAATATTAATTAATCGCTCGATCGTTTGCGTCATATAAAGAGGAAACAGTAAGCTTGTTCACGAATGTATGTTCAAATTAATTAAATTATTCAATGGCCCTTCAGACGGTCGCCATGTGTTTTCCCTGAAAACGAGCGCTTTTCTTTGTTTTAAAACAACACTTTAAGCGCCTTAACATGCGAAAACATACGAGATTTTAATTATCATAAACAACACATCTATTTTACAAGAAAATTTCTTACGACGTGCGAAAATAACGTTGATACCAATAAATAACTTAATAATGTATTTTGCACATTTTTATGAATCTAAAATGGTAAATGATTCCTAGAGCTTTTAAATAATTTTATGCTAGTGGTATTGAAGCTAGATTAAAAACATTCCGTGGTGAATTTTTAAACAATGAGTCAGGATATTTTTCATCGAAATAATATATCTCAATTCATGAGAACAACATTCTCCGTATAATTGTTGTTGTAGCCCGAATTAATCGCTAACATGTTCATCAAAATATGACGTTTGTTTGTGTGCCCTCACCTTGTGGACGAAACAATGTAAATGTTAAATATAATATCAAACTTTAAAATATGATATTTCCTTGGTTATTTTTTAAAGTAAGAATATTTATGCGAAATGTTAAAATAGTCAATATTATTTTTGCACAGTCCGCAAAATACTTTTTTGGGTTAAGGCGACATAAGACTCTAATAACGGGGATTTACCCGAAGTTTAGATTTTAATTATTTACGATGTACATATTACTAAAATCTCAAATGTTTCTAGAGGAAAACCTACGGATGTAAGTTATTTATATTTAACATTGATAAAAACAAGACTTACACTCAAAATATTTTATGTAAAACGGTTTGATAATTTTATAAAACGTTATTCAACAACAAATTAGCGGTAAGCATCAGATTTTATTTTTATAAACGATGAATTAGTAAATTCCTGAGGGATCCCTCTAGAAACATTTGAATTTTTAGTAAAACGTTCATCAGATTTAATTAAATAAACCGAACGGAAATATCGTATTTTCTAGGCCTGCTAGGGCAAAGTCGACCGTAAGTCCGTCCATTACGCCGGGCCGCGCGCCGAATATTGTTTTTACACGACTTCATCACTTATGATCAATTTTAGCTAGAATGTATGTAACCTAAAAATACCCAACTAATTAATGTCTACGTACAAAGCTGATATTTTAAGTGACAACTGCATCGCATATTTTATACAAAAGTCATAACTTGACTTTATTAACTTTAGTATAGATTTTAAAATTTTTTTTTTTAATGTTTTGCTTTATTTTGTGTAAGATTATAAACCTCACCTAATTAAATACACAAGGCGATCTGTTAGCATTAGAAAAAATATATTTTCCTTATTAATTATGTATCATAATTACCCCAATATTTGAAATAAATTTATAGCAAGCAAACGAATCAGCGATAATATTGCTATAAATATTATTTTTTAAATGTAAAACGAAAGGTGAAGATTTTCTTTGAAAGACCCTTGACTCTACGCCTAAAGGTCGCGGATTCAAATTTCGACGAAGGTATGTGTTGAGTTTATGTGGCGTTTTTCACGCATATATGAAATACTCTCAGCAGCTCCCTAGTAACACGCTGTACTAAATTCAAACGTTCCTAGATATTATTGCAACTATGTTTTTTAATAAGTATAAATTTAAAAAGATATATTAAAAAAATAATAAAGTGATCTCTAATTGCACAACCTAAATTAAGTGTAACTTGCATCAATAAAAATTCAGATGGTTAAAGTGTAGAAAAATTTGTTGAATATTAGTAGTTTAATTTTGATTTCAAATCTCAACTATCTATTCTCGTATGATATTCTTTTATCCGTTAATATTCCCGGCCAAGGATAAAAATATGCAAAATCGTTGAGTCCTTTTTATATTGATTTTCATACAGTCGACAAGCTAGTGAGTGAATCGTTCTGTCCTTTCAGACCTCATGTAGGGAAAGATGAATACCATCCCCTAAGGCAGGGACAGATTTGTATGGAAGTAGGTTGTGTACATAGGTACTAGCTTTTTTGGTTATGTTTTGCCTGTTCGAAGTCAGCTGTCATTACTGAACGATATAAAGCCCTTCTGACGACGTTTAAACGATTAAGGGTAGTTCAACTACCCAAAGAAAAGACACTTTATAGTATAATCCGTCGTTTTCACTTTTGTTATCGATAATGAATTAATGCAAATCTTGGATGCGGAGATTAAGGCAATGTCATACGTAGTAATGCAAAATCATGTGTTTTTAGTTTGAAAATTTGGTCGCTTAGAAATGTTTTAGATGCTTTAATTAAATACTGCGAGTAGAATACATCTTGGCCTTTGAAATAATCGAGTATTTTTTAGATAAGTCTTTTTATAAGCCCAGAAAAAAATAATGTATTAGGCCTATGAAAACTGCTATAAAGTTCAAAATCTCCTAATTACGAACCCATTTTTGGTTTTGATTTTATTGTATAATGTGGCAAATTAAGTTATTTATAAAATGATTGAAAAAAAATTAAATATTTATGCCTGAACATCCACAAAATAAAATAAAAGGCACTTTTTGGCCATGTTTTTTTCTTGCATAAATCAAAACAGGCGGATGGTGTTAAGCGGGAATTTACACGACGTACTGCATCGCCTTAATCCACTTCTGGATATCTGATCAAGCTGAAACTCGGCAGATCACTCAATGAAAATGAATTCTATCAACTTTTGGTGACAATCACGAACACTCATGCGCAAATATACGCATTTCTCTAAAATCGGATGACATTTCACCAGTTAATATACCAAATAAATGTCGATCTTATCCAATCGACATTTGGCGAGGTTTGTAGAGTTTTAGACTCCAGTTCTTAGGTAGGAAGGTTCAATCCTCAGTGAAACCCAATTTTTAAAAGACATTTTAAAGTAAATGTACTTATTACAGTAAAAGAAATTTATTTTTTACGAGACGTGTGGACCACCACTAAAGATTGATAACGGCCTTTAAAGCCAAAACAGCTGTCACAAAAACAAGAACACTTGCAGAACTTCTTAATGCATTGCAATATTAAATTTAAAAAAAAATATATGTATTACATGGGGTTACACGAACATGACATGATAACAATAAATTGGTACGTGTAACAAGTTCCAAATCAGCAAATAGCGAAATTGTAATATTAGTTCTATAAATATAATATCCTTTTTAGTATCTACATTTGCACGTATTTTTAAAGTGGAATTTTGCTAGCCGCATGATTTAGGTTTATAGATTTTGAAAACTGTATGAAAATCCTATTTGTCCAAATCAATCTTCTAAATGAAAATGTGAATTCTAAGCCTTATCGCTATAATAGTTTCAAATTCAAGCCTCTATATGAAATGTAATATTAAATCTGAAAATGAATAATAAGGCCATGGTCTAAATACCGTCGAATGTAACTTTTGAGACCTCGGAGACTGTACAAAACCTAGCAAACCTTGTTATCAAATCCTAATAGCAACTAACACATATATTAGAAACACTCGATCTTAGGGTCAAAAACATATCCAACAAGCTTTCTATACTATGGTACTAAACCCGAAAACAAAATCCCACTCTCATCAAAACTCACAACAATATTATAACATTTAAATGTCAAATAAAAAAGCTGGACACAAAACATAGAGAGATCATAAATAGATAATATACGGACACCAAATACAGACTGAAACCGAAACAACACAACGGAACAAAAAAACACCTTGTAATATATTTATAATTATTTTAGAAAAAATACTTTACTTTAAAGATTTATAATTACTGCTAAATTAAAAAAAAAGAATATTTAAATGAAATCCTCGGCAAGGGAAATTCCAGGGAGGATATCATTATATCTATTTGTTATAAAAAAATAAATATAATACAACACGTATTACTATTATTTTTTGTTAGTTTTCCTCTCAAAATATGACAGCAAAACACACCTTTTAAAATGTTACGTCTTAGCCAAGGATCTATATTTTACAACACCATTTCAACGAATATTACAAACAGTTTTGTTTTTAAATCTATCGGTGAGAGGAAATTTATGAATGGGCTTTTCACTAACATTTAAACAACTAGCGTCGAATAAGCTCATCATAAAAATTTAAATAACTTTTTAGAGCGAACGATCTGATCGAATATTACTTTAATCATAACGAATTAGCTCTCAATGTAAGCTGTTTAAGACGAGATAATACCCTAAAATAAAGTCAGAATGGCCCCGTGGTAAGCGTTCAAAGATGGTTTGAAAGGGAGATATGGTGAAAATATTTAATAAAACACAACTCGTTTGAAATAGAGCAAAAATCTCTCCACTCATGCTTCAGTTGCAATTAAAGATTCACTGTGAATTTTTCATGCCTATAACATATTAAATAACAGAACAAAACATATTTTTAATAATTTTCATTCAAGGGAATTTCATATAATCAACGTTTTGACATAAAAAAATGTATACGTATTATCTTAATAAATATATATTTTTTTGGAACTTATAAACTTAAAGAGTTAACGAGAAACTTGTTTTAAATCGGTAGAAATTGGGTATGCGTATATGAGACTTGTCAGGGGCGTTGCTCTACCAATTAAGCTAATGGGACCCTATATCCCTCGTTCATATTTAACTATATCATACTTCGATTAAAAACTATTAGCCATTAAAAATATGCGTTAAGTAAATGAAGATAATGTCGGTAATTTTTATTAGAAGTATGATATAGTTAAATATGACTATGAAAAAATAGTGACGGATTAGCGAAGTGGTTAGAGCAGTGTCCCGGCAAAGGCAAAGGTCCTGGGTTCAAGTCCCAGACGCGCCCTGTTTTTGTTTGTTTGCCCTTTTTCTATTTCAAATTTTCGTTTGAGAATCAATAAACTTTAATAAACAACATATGACAACTGAACTCTTGTTGAAATTTCTTTATTAATTTAAAATAATTTCGTTAACCTATTTATGAAACCCGACATTTATTAAAGATCCCTTGTTAAAGATTTTCGTTATGCGGTTAGCGAATAAAAGATTTAATTGAAAAATCCCAAGAGCGTTGCTATAATTAAAGCTCATTGGATTTTTTATTCGAGAAAATCTGACTGTCTTCGGAAATGTAATTATTTTTCACTGTAAAAAAAATATTCAATTTAATACGTGACAGCATTTTTATAATTTGTAAAAAAATGAATCAATCAAGCGACAGCAGAAACGTTTTGCTAAATATTATGTATAATCAAGCGACTGCAGAAACGGTCTAGGGTAGGGTAGTCTCAAGGATACCGACTCAAATAATTTAATCGTGAATAGAACTTACCTGGATACGCATTTATTACCTATATTACACTCTTGTATTCCATTTAGTTTTGTTAGTTTTGCTGCTAGGCCCTGCAGGCGGCTTTTTGATGAGTATCGCCCAATGCACTCCTTGATAGTAGAGTGTGGGACTTTTCTGCGCAGTGTCTTACAGCATTAGGCTTATGTCGATCGCATATCGAAATTGTGCATTTTCAGTGCAATTTTTTAACCAAATCGGTTTGAGAGCTAAAAAATTTCAAGATTACCTTTACATATAAAACATAATTTTAGATATTTTTTTTTGTTCATAGGCACAGATCAAATTTAAGATTTTATAAAAGCAGAAAGGAAACGATAGCAAAACAGCCGGTTCATTGGACAAATAATATCGGTCCAGCAAACTCACCAGCACAAAAAACCTTGACAGGAATATCGTCGTGCATGATGTTCGGTTCATAAGATAGATTTTTCTTTTCTATATATTTTTTTAAATTGGTTTGGTAAGACATTTATCTTTTTGATTTTGTAATTCAATGTTCGTAAAATTTTCTTGTTTTTGATCTTGGACAGATTTGTTATTATTTTTTTTCTTTTGAAAATTGTCGGAAAACAGGTCGCGAAATTTTAATAAAATCATTTCTCTTTTTGATATTACATGAAGTGTGGAAATTTATATGAAAACATTTATCGTGTTAATATTTTGGTTTGGAATTTATCAATAATTGGGATTTTTTTTTTTCTGAAAAATTTTCCGGGAAAATTGAGAAAATCGGAAAATTTTCTGTCGTAAAATGGGTCCTGAAATTTGAATAAAAACATACCTTTTGATATAATGTGGTGTTTGGAAATTATCTTTCTTAGGAAATTATTATAATTGGTCGGGAATTTTTTATAAAAAAATATTCTTGATAGTTTGGAAATTTTTGACTATGAAATTTATTTTACTGAAAGAAATCTGGAAAACTGGAAAATTGTTCGGCAAATTTTGTAAAAGTTTTTGAAACTGAGAAATTCCAAGTGGTAGTAATTTTTTTTTAACTCATCGCGTATCCTTTTGAAAACGTCAACGGTTCTTTTTGAAAGAGAAAGAGAGCACTACTGCATCAAAAAGGCAACCACTTTCGCCTACAACGATCAAAAATGTTCAGGTGAGATACTAAGGACGGGCTATTTCACGGAATTTGAATAATTCATCAAATTTCAAAGCTGATTTCAAGTTCTGTGAAGGTTCTATTCAAGTTCTATTATATCTACTGGCCAGGGGCTTCAAAAAACTAAAAATAATAACAGAACTTGAATAGAACCTTCACAGAAATTTAAAAACGTCCTTGAAATTCCATGAATTGTTCAAATTCTGTCAACAATCCGTCCCTATACTATCAGATTTTTATAAAAGATAATAAAAGGAAGAAGTAATGATATAAATTGTTTAGGTATTAAAATGAATGTTATTATAAGTACGAAAACATACAAAATTACAGGCACCTGCTGCCAAGCCATAGTTTTCGAAAGACATATATCTAATTGAGAGAAGAGGTACGGAAACAATTTACAAAAATACCAAGATCTTTGAAAGACCGTCAATGCGAAGATATACTCAAAGAACTATATTTTTATATATCCGAATATATATTTTATCTGGACCTTATAGTTGCCCTGGCATCCAAGATATCTTCACCACCAATGAATATATATTTTATCCGGACATTATAGTTGCCCTGGCATCAAGAAATCCACATCACAACGAATATATAAATCTTCAAAGACACTGAAAAAAAATTAACAATGCATTTTGCATCCATTCCTAGGAAACATTCCTCGCAAATAGAGTAGTGGATGCATGGAACAAACTTCCACAATATGTCATCGACTCTACTAATATAAACCAATTTGTATCTACTGGATTCTCAATTGGAGAGAAGAAAGGATTAACTAAATTTAAAACAACTCAATTACTGTTTTTAGATTCTCACGGCCAAAAGCATTTTTGTTGTTTGTTTTTGGGGTGTTATGCCGTGTTGCGCTAACTCCTTCTTTAGCCGACGTTTCGGACAGCGTTGCAGTGTCCATCATCAGGGCAGATCCGGTAGATCCGAAGATGTGACACATCTTCGGATCACACATCTTCGGATCTACCGGATCTGCCCTGATGATGGACACTGCAACGCTGTCCGAAACGTCGGCTAAAGAAGGAGTTAGCGCAACACGGCATAACACCCCAAAAACAAACAACAAAAAAAAACTCAATTACTGTTAAACTTAGTATGAAATCAGATAAGAGCGCATCAGCAGAATGCTGTCTGCTCATAAAATAATAAAAATATAAATATATTTGGGTGGCCGGACTTAAGTATATTTCTAAATTAAAAAAAAATATAAAAATTGTCGGTACTTTCTCGCTTGTGTGAATTTTGTAAATGACATTTAAAATAAGTAATTCCTAGTTTTAGAGTACATACATTGAACCAATCGAAATGAGTATTTTCTATAGAAACACATCGTATGTACTCATTTTCCTAATAATGTTTTTTCTTTTTACATTACTTTACGCTTTAAATACTTTTTACATAATTTTTGATAGGTAATTAGATGTATTCTGTTCTTATAATCTATGTAAAAGCCCAGGTGGGCCTAAAATCAAATAAAATAAAAGCAATGAGGTGATTCACAAAAATGGCTTTATGTGAATTATTTTGAGGTACTGTAACCCTTGCTTTATTCACATTCATTATGCCTTAAACATGCATAATCTTTTGTTATTTTTATTTGTTAACTTTCAAAAATATAGTTTTTTACTATTATGTCCCGTTAAACTGATTCATATCAGTTTGTCAACGGGTTCTTTTAACAATTACTTTTTAAATACATATACAATTTTAACAAGTACATAAAATATACACATTAGTACAAAAAAATTCTTTCACTTAACCATTTTTTTTAACAAACTTCTGTGAGTCAATTCACAGCTTTTTATTGAGTTTGGTAACATGTTGTAAATTATTGGAACGAGGTATTCTTGAGTTCTTTGACCGTATTTATTCTGGTATCTGGGAACTTATTCCGAGTATTGCCATGAGCCGACTAATATTTGACTATCCCAATCTTCCCTGGGCATCACCGATTTCTTCTTTAATTCACTCCCGTTCTATGCTGCACCAGGGTAGGCAACAAAACTGTTGTTAGATATGCTTCCAATGTCAATTTTCAATAATAACCACTGTATCCAGTCCTGCACTGAATTAGGATTAAAGAGGTCATTAAATGGCAGGAAATCTGGAATGCCCGAAACAGATGGCGCTAGTTTGGTTGGCGGTCATTGGCATGACAGCTGTGTAATACGGTTTAAAAAATATTGTTTTAAGAATCACGTAGTCCGATATAACAATGTGTTTTTGGAAATACGAAAATTTTTGTTGTTGTTAATGTTTATGTATTTTTAAGGCACAATCTTCATTTTTCTTAACCATTCATAAGTTTGAAACCTAACCTAGATAGTCTCAAGGAGCACAAAGGTACAATACAATACTGAGGCATTTAGATTACCATTATTTTTAAACTTTCATCATTGCATAGGAATAAACAACTTAATTTATTTATTAATTAAGTTTCGGGAAATCGACAGTTTACATTTAATCAGTTTGTACATAAGTATTATATAGCCAAAATAAAACGAATTATGGATTTCCTCTTTGTGACTTTCTCTACTGAGACAGCATAATATGGAATAAGTAAGTTAAATTTGTAAGAAAGGAATATGAATTAAAAATTTATACAAAACATAAGATTATATAAAAAGAAAAATTTACAAAATACATTTATAGCCATGGAGAGAGGTTGTAGATATAAATCAAACCATAATAGATATATAAACAATAGAAATATAAACATTATTCACAAACCATCAGAGAAATATTCTTTTATGGAACTACCATCAATAATATCAACATTGGAAAATAGCGCCAAAGGTTGATTCGAGTGAATTATATTACCTGCTAGAAAAATTATACAGTCAATTTCTTTTACGGAATTAAATTTACAAAATTTAAAATTCTTTTTTTTAAATTTACACTTTAGGTTATATATCATAAATTACATGGCGGTTTAGTAACTATCCGTGTAATGTTATTACTTTCGTTATATATTTTTGAAGGTGAACACATTTTTTATTGTGATAAATACGTTTCTTTTACCCCAAAAAGCTTTTCTTTAGAGCTTTAATTTCCATTGTCCGTCCGCTCGCGGTAAAGAAAAGTCTTTTATAGAGATTTGTTGTTGATGTATGCTTAACGACGAATTACCTTTTATACACATAATTAAAGATAAAAAGATTAGTCGGAGAATTTCCATAAAGGCATGGCACGATCAAGCGAATCAGATATTACAACCTGGTTATTCCACTCACTGAAACATTATTATTGTTTTATAAGTTTTATACCATGTTCTACATTTTTTATTGTATCCATCAGAAAAGTTACTTCTTCCTTGAATTGTTATTTTTTAAATTTATTGAAGTTTAATAAAAATTGACGATATGACAAACATCGTCAAAATTACGACGAAAACTGACGATCGTTGAAACTGTTCCATCTCCCTTACTCTCATGGTGAGAAATATGATCTAAACGGCGTTAGAAAGAAAAAAATCCTCGCTCTATATTCAAACCAATAAGTTAACCACAAGATAATTAAAATGTACACCTGTATAAAATCAAAGGTTCCGACCGCAATTGGGGCAAAAAATATCAAGCTTTGTGAATTTTTTATAAATTATTTTTATATTTTGTGTTTTTTTTAGTATTTTCAGGGAAATGAGGAAACGATAGGCATGATGTTTAAAATCAATCAATCAACATTTTAAATAAACTTAACAACCAGTTATTAGAACTTTATAATATGTGATTTAAGTGCAGTGTATTAAAAGTGAATATTCGGACATTTTGCTCAAAATATTCGACATCCGAAACGAACGTCGATCGGTAAATGCACCCTAGATGTTTTCAAAGGAATTCTCGGAAACTCTGAATGCCCTAGCAAGTGTTTCGATAAGCCCAGGGTAATTAATTATCCCAATCGTCGCCTTTTTTTGCGGGCAGAATGCACTGTTTCAACAATCACCAGGAACAGGATTACATAGAGATGAATGATGGACTCAGATGGAGCAATTTTTTAAACGTTTTTTTATGTATCCATTCAAAATTTTAATATTTTATGGCCATAAAATTTGAAAGTTTATTTCATTACCTTTCAAAAATATTTTTTTGTTTTCATATACTTAAAGAAATATTCCATTTATTTGGATTTTATTGGAAAGCGGAAATACACCTGAATTCTTCGACCTTCTGACAGCGTCCTTAAGAAATCTAACGGTCAATATGCCAGAGGCCTTAGGGGGTAAGACGAGATAGAATTGTGGTGGTGATGTATTATAACAAGGGGTGGTGATTTATTAGATTAACTATATGTAATGTTGTAAATGTGCTTCCGTGAAACTGATGGAGTTGACGTTCTGTTATTATGATGGAGGTACGCTCAGCTTTTTTTAATTAAGTTTTATCTTTCAGATTGTAATTAATCATACCCGATACATAAAAGTTGTGATTTCACATCATTTCTGTAGATTAATTTCACATAATACACACAAAAGCCATGTCAAACCATTCCTGTTATTATTTGATTAGTAAATTGACGCAGACACCATTTCAATTTGTTTGCTCCAATATTCAGTCAATCGCCCAAATAACTGAATAATAACAACCTATGATATCGGTGGAAGACGGTGATTTTCCACGACGTGGGCGTTATTTGAAAGCTTTTCTATTACCGATTTCTTCGATATTCGGCTGTGAATATTATATTGGGGTTGATTTTCATATTCGAAATGAAAACTTCGGTACAGAGTGGTCGGGAAAATATCAATGGCTTAGAGTTAAAATATTGCAATTCCATAAAACACAATGTTGAGAAAAATGAATATAAAGGTTTTTACAAACCTGGAAACATTAGATTTTGTGATTATGGTATCTGTATCTTACATAAATAAAATATTTTGGCATGGTCTTTCATTTAGCACAAAGATACATGTTATCGATATAGAGGAGATACAATATTTGTGCACTTAAACATTTTTCTTGAAGGAATAACAATACGTTTTAATATGTTTATAACTTTGGTACGTTAATTAACTCATTTTCACTATAATTGGAGATACAATATATTAACATTTTTATATTTATGACACCAAACTTCCTCCGTGGTTGAGTGGTTACGATTTTTAGATAAGAATCCGGAGGTGGAGGTTTCAGATTATTTAAAAAAATAATTTAATTTAAATATGTGGCACGTTCAAGAGTCGTAGATTCTTTCAACATCGCCCAGGTGAAGTCCACCATACAGAATTGAAAAATTGCTTGAAATCGCTTTAGCCGTGTTTGGTGACCAGATCTGAATAGCCAGGTACTTCCCTACCTTCCTTTACTTCATCTCATTTTCCTCCCCATTACCTTCAACCTCACAACATAATGTTAAATAAAACACTCAATTCCATTTAATTTCAAGTTCCATTCCTCAATAATTAGAACAAAAGGACGCTCAGTCACAAGCTGTTTATTGGGGATGCCATAGTCTCATTGGTTCCAGACAGTTGGGAGCAATTGGGAATCTTGTGCGGAAAACCAAAAAAAACATTCCAGAATGGAGTTACTCTCAGTATCGCCCAGGCGATAGATCAATATTAATGACCGGTCAGTGGTTGAGTGGGCATAGCGCTTGGGTCTCACCCGAGCGTCGCGTGTTCGATTCCTCGACTGGCTAAGTCCTCCATCACAACACAAGCAACATTTTCGGCTTTCTGTGGTGGTAGTAGGAGATTTTCAAACATTGTTGGGTTATTCGTAACCCGGGAATGTTTGTCTTTCTTTTTAAAGAAAAAAAAATAATCCAAATGTTATTTGCGTGAAATGTATTTTAAGGCGATGCCATACGTAGTAATGCAAAATCATGTGTTTTTTTATTGAAAATTTGGTCGCCTAGAAATGTTTCAGATGCTTTAATTAAATACTGCGAGTAGAATACATCTTGGTCTTTGAAATGATCGAGTATTTTTTGGATAAATCTTTTTATAAGCCCAGAAAAAAATAATGTAAAGGCCTATGAAAACTGCTTTCAAGTTCAAAATCTCTACTAAAGTCTAAATTCAAAATCTCTACTAATCTCTACTTAAGAAACCATTTTCGGTTATGATTTTATTTTATAATGTGGTAAATTAAGTTATTTATAAAATGATCGAATTTTTTTTTTTAAATATTTATGCCTGAACATCCACAAAATAAAATAAAAGGCACTTTTTGGCCATGTTTTTTTCTTGCATAAATCAAAACAGGCGGATGTTGTTAAGCGGGAATTTAAACCTTATCACCATCTACGTAAGGGTGGTTATTGATAGCGGCTCAATTTAAAATATTACATGACGTAGTGCATCGCTTTAAGCGTGTTTAGCGACCAGATCGGAATAACGAAACAATACCCAACATTCCTCATCTCCATCTCATTCCCTACCCACAATCTTCATACTCACAACACACTCCAGTTTGGGTAGTCATAGTCCCACCGGTTCCGGCAATCGGACAAAAAATTCGACATAAAATACGAGTACATTTCTATAAAGTAACCAAAATAGGGTACCAAATAAACACCCTGTGAATTTTTGATCTCCCGATGTTCGTTATGATTCTGAAAGCTAAGATATTCGAATGAACTCAACTCTTGAAATATGATATTGTGAGTTTATTGATCTTCATTTGATTTGATGACAGCCACCCCGACAACTGACAACCTCGCTTTTACCCCTGGGTTAGGTTAGGTTAGGCAAACCCATCCGATCCTCAATCAATCTATCGGACGTAATAAATTATTCAAAGTATTGGGATTTAATAAGAAAACTAAGGCTGGATTTATTTACAATAAATTCTGTTATCGGATTAAATTTTATTTCAACTCCACACTCTCATGGCCCACAACCCAAACTTTTATGCCTTTTTTAGTATATTGCAATCTAAGTTTCATACATAATGTAAGTAATGGCGGTTTGTACTCGCAAATATGGGTGGTTCGCTAAAAACATTGCCAGTCTATCCCTACGTTAGGTCAGAAAAACTTTCAGCGGTGAAAAACACTAGAAAAAAGGCTATTTGAAATAGCAATTTTTAAGCGTATACCGACCTGGTGGAGTGATCGGTATGCGAGCTGAAAAAAATAAAGTAGCGCCATCTCGTCGAAGAATTTAAGAGACATCGGCGAGCGCCGTTCACGTTTCGGAGAAATTTCAATACTATAGTCAGCTTCCACGCTCTGCGCGTATAGATAATTGATGTTCTCCGTTGACGTTTCTCGATGAGCGATATGGGATTCGCTCGCACCACGTGACACAAAAACGAAAATTCGAGCCGATTGAATTTAACTTAATTCTTATAGTATTGTTCGAGTAACAATATTGTATTACTCTTATTACTGTTATTTGCTTTGTATTTCGGTGATATTAATATCGCTTGATAATAATTATTTTTAGATTGATCGACATTTTTAGAGTTCCTTGTTGGATTTATTCATGAAAATCCATTTTTTTTCATGACGAATCAATTAAAACAGTTATGATATATTTTAGAATAACTAAGCGATAGCATTACATATTTCGTTCACTACAGACAGACCGTTATTAGCTCCCTAAATGTGAAATTTATTTGACCACCTAACTACTGATTGGCTACACAAATATCTTCCTATGCGAATGTGTCAGTAAAACGGGCAGATAAGCGTGTAGGTATTAAATAATAATATTTTGATGATTTATTGTTTTTCTGCAAAATCACCTCCAGGGAGCTTAGAATTAACAGCACAAGTGCTATTTAGTTACATAATAGTTATTGAAAGTCATAGTCCAATGTAGAAAGAAGAAAGAAAAGAAACATGATAAGATTAAATAGGAAACCAAGACAAAAGAAAAAATAATGTACTTTAGTATAAAGTTAATGAGAGAAATCAGGAAGAAACTTTAACAAAAAACCTGTTTTATTGTATTTAATTAATGCAGCTTTATACTTCAATAGGTTCATATTAAAAACGTCAGCTATCATAGCAAAAGGGTGGTGAGTAATCGATTTATAGCAGAATTGTAGCCTGAAACCGTAGTATAATTGTCTAAATAATACGATACATTATGTAAATATATTTTATTATAAAGCCACCAGCAAAAAAATAAGTTTTCGACATCGTAATATATATTTTTTTGTAGCAGACTTTTGAGTTTTGCGGTACCGCCCTGAAAGAGGTTTAATGTGGTTGACCTATCCATTAAATTGATCAATATTATAAAGTAGGATTACGTGACTATTAAGTTATTACGGTTGATAGAGAAATAGATATGAAATTGAAAAAAAAGCTTTAATTAATTGCGGTAGAAGTACGATCTTAAACCGATAACACTTGGTGATTATAATAAATTCCAGGGTATCGATTCTCCAATCCAGGCCGCTCGTAATCGCCGTCGAAAGTTCAAGCATCGTCGACGTTCTTATTCTTGAGTCTCGTTGAACGTACATACTTACATACGCCAATCGTCAAAAGTCATTCCACTAGAACAACGAGTGGGTCGAACCACTTGTTCGAGTGGAATGATTTTGTCGAAAAATGAGTTCTTAGATTATTAGGAACAGTCCCTAACTTTCTCGATCGCGTCAAGAATTAGGAGAAAACAAAAAAATAACCGTGATTGATTATGTTTCTCAAGATGAAATCTTCGAAAACAACGAACAATTCTCTAACTTCGGGCTAACAATGGATTTTTTTATGTGTGTGGTAAGTCTTCAGTTACGAGAACAATACCCACACCATTACAGCTCTGTGATTGATTAAATGCGAAGGTTTTTCATTGCCACCCCCAAATCTTTTTACCATTTGATTTCTGTATTTTTTTAATATATACGTTTAAATTTTTAGAATTAATCTAAAAATAATGCAAAGAACAAACGCAATAAATTAAGTTTTTTTTTTAATAAAGTGATACATCGTGTTACACATTTTTTTAGAGCAACGCTAGTGTAAAACAGTCGGGATAATAAAGTTTTAAGAAATTAAAGAAAATAATAGTTCACAATGGTAGAACCATGTACCAAGTGGTAAAAATTTTCGAATCATGGCACCGTCAGCAGGAAAACCTTGTAAAGTGGAAAGATGGATTCTCAGAACCATATTTCTTGAAAAGCGAGGTCAGACAGGGAGGATGTATGTCCCCAGTACTGTTTAACCAGTTTAACTTATAGATGGACGAATTAACCCACAGATTAAACAATGCTGGAGTGGGCTACCACATCGGAGGTATATGTGTTAACAATATGTGCTACGCAGATGATATGGTTCTGATGGCACCGTCAATATATATCACTGACATACAACAATAAATATCACTGACAGCTGTCGAGTTTTTTCTGTGTCTTACTAGAAACTTATAAATAGAACAAAAAAAAAACAGTGTTTTTAAACAAGTTTCAGTATACTGCAACATAATTTAGTGCACTACGTTTATTTATTAATAATCATTTCGAAATCATCGTAAATATTCACCATTATTATAAAATTTATAAATCAATTTGTTTAATAATCAATTGTGCACAGTGTTCCCTACGTCTCGCTCTAACAAGTAACAGGATAAGGTATTCTCTCCCTCGCACTTACTGGATAACACTTGTGGACGCTCCCGCTACCTACTTGAGTTAATTACCTGTACATTGCGAGCAGGGTTGTCACTCATATTATTTTCTTATAAAAAAAAAAAAAAAAATTTAAATTTAACTTTCGAAATGAATAATAATGAAGCAATTGCTTTCCTAAACAAAGCTAAGGAGGAGATTAATAGCATCCACAATGCCATTACCGATCCTGTCTTAAAAATAACAAAAGACCAAATGGCAAAAATACTCAGTAAACTTTCTAATCTATCTGGAACTATGCAAGACCTAGGAGTAACTGTTGGAGTTCTTGAAGGAAAAGTTATGACATTCGAAAAAATCATTGAAAAGAAAGTATTACCACAGGAAACAACGCCAATTTGTGAGGTGCTCGCTGAGATAGAGGAACGCAAGACCCGCTCGAAGAACATAATTTTACTCAACGTCCCCGAGTGTAATTCGAACTCAACTACAGTGAGCGTCTTGGAGGATGGAAAAAAGGTATTAGCAGCTATTAGTGAAATTAATAGCGAGTTCAATCTAGAAGATGTGAAAATTTACAGGCTCGGAAGTAAAATTCCAAACAAAACCAGGCCAATTAAATTAGAATTTGATGAAGTCAAACAGGCGAAACTAATACTCTTTAACAAAACTACTCTGTCCAATGGAATTATAATCAAACCTGACAGGACACTACAACAAAGAAATCACTTAACTGACCTCTGGAAGGAATTAGAAGAGAGGAAAGAAAAGGGCGAAGTCGATTTACGAATCAAACATTTCAACGGAATTCCCAAAATCATCAAAACCCAAGCAAAAAACTAAAAAACAAACAGAACAGATTTTCTAGACTTACAGGATATTATCAAAATGTACGGGGAATGCGTACAAAATTGCACCAACTTAAAACTAACTCCCCAATCTTCTCACACGATATTCTGTTTTTAACTGAAACATGGTTAAATGCTGATATCAGCTCGTCAGAATTAGGCCTACATCAATATACCACATATCGTTCTGATCGAAATTCTATTACGAGCAAAAAGTCTAACGGAGGAGGTGTGATGCTGTGCGTATCCAAGAATATATCATCTACTAAATTACCGGTAAAACACAAAAGTGTTGAACAAATTTTTGTATTGCTCAATATACCTAATGGAAAAATTATTATTGGCTGTGTCTATATCCCACCTGCATCGGATTTGCAAACGTATAAAAATCACAATGAGGACATAGAAGTACTCAAATTCAAATATCCTAAAGCAAAATTCATTATTGCTGGTGATTATAACCTTCCTAACTGGACCAGCCAAGATGACAACGGACCTGCTACAAACCAAGCCGATTTACAGTGTGCTAAATGTAGTGAAATTCGTGATATGTCTTTATTTTTGGGACTAACTCAATCAAACAAGATTTTCAACTTTAACAATCGAATGTTGGATTTAGTGTTTTCAAGTGATTCGAAAATAGTGGTTGAGCTATCCGACGAATTATTATTACCATTAGATCAACACCACCCACCGTTGGACATTATCATAACAAATAGGCCTTTAACATCTTCAAAAAAAACAAGTGTCCCATCGTATAACTTTTCCAAAGCTGAATACCATCATATTACGGAGTACCTTGCCCAAACAGATTGGTCCTTTTTAGATGAGGAAAATAATATAAATGATCAATTAGAATACTTTTACTCGATTTTAAATACCTCTATAGAACAATTTGTTCCCAAGGTTAGCTTTACATCATCTAATTATCCGAAATGGTTTACAAGGGAACTAACTAATTTAATTAATAAAAAAAAATGTATCCACAGAAAATATAAACATACCAGAAATTCTAACGATTATATAGCATTTACTAAACTACGAAAACAATGTAAAGAATTATCAATAAAGTGCTATAGTGACTATGTTAACGTAATTGAAAATGAGGTACATCATCACAATGTGAAAAAATTCTGGAATTTTACTAAATCTCAACGAAAAGACAACTGTGGATATCCTAATAGCATGTTCTTTAAAGAAAAATGTGCCGACAGTATTGAGGGTATAGTTAATCTTTTGCTGACTCATTTAAAAGTGTCTACGACAAAGATATTCCCATCAAAGCAGTCTCCAGTACGTCAGTTGAAGAGTCATTAAACCTAAGTCAATGTTTCATAAAATTAGATTCCATAGAAAGAAGCATAAAAGCACTAGATAGTAATAAATCTGCTGGACCGGATGGTATTCCTCCCATATTTTTAATAACTTGCATTGATAGTTTGATATATCCCTTACATAAACTTTTTAACAAATCCCTAGCGTCTGGCTGTTTTCCGGCTCTGTGGAAAAAGAGTTATTTAACGCCCATTCATAAAAAAGGCGACAAAAGCGATATATCTAACTACAGACCTATTTGTATTATGTCTGCTTTACCCAAACTTTTCGAGTCATTAGTATTAGATACCATTGTAAAACCTATCAACAATATTATTGTTCCTAACCAACATGGCTTTATCAGAGGTCGATCTACCTTAAGTAATTTAACTATCTACAATAATTACATATCTGAATCGCTCAGTCTGAAACAACAAGTGGATTCTATATACACCGATTTCAGTAAAGCATTTGATAAGGTTCGACATCATATTCTTATATCCAAACTCCGACTGTTAGGCATCAAAGGTAGTTTATTGACATGGATTATTAGTTACCTCAGTAATAGAGTTCTTTGTGTCAGGATTAATTTTATAGAATCCTATGTATTCGAGGCCACAAGTGGTGTCCCGCAAGGGTCCCACCTTGGCCCAATATTATTCTTAATATTCATTAATGACATTGTAAACATATTTAAAGATGTACAAGTCCTACTTTTTGCAGATGATCTAAAATTGTTTAAAAGAATACGAAATATATATGATTGCCTAATTTTACAAGCTAATTTAGATAAATTTTTTAAATGGTGCGAACAAAATATGTTATTTTTGAACATTGAGAAATGTCAAGTAATACGATTTTCCAGAACTCATTCTCATATCTTACATGAATATAATTTAAATAATGTTAAATTAACACCAGTATCACAAATTCGTGACTTGGGAGTTATATTCGAATCAAACTTAACATTCACAGCGCATATAGATGATATAACTAATAAGGCTTTAAAGATTCTTGGCTTCCTTTGTAGAACCCTAACTGATTTTAAGTCATTGGATTGCATGAAAACACTCTACATTTCACTAGTTAGAAGCCAAGTGGAATATAATTCACCTATTTGGTCTCCTTTCTATAAAGTACACTCTAACAAATTAGAACGGGTTCAACACAAATTTCTTAGGTACTTAAATTTCAAGCTTAAAATTCCAATAGAAAACATTAATTATGTAAATTTGATGAATGGACTTAATTTAATTACGCTGTCTGACAGAAGAACCATTTCAGACCTAATTTTATTATACAGAGTCATGAACAACCTTATTGACAGCCCTGCCATCGTTGCTGCTATTAAACTCTATGTACCGACAAGAAATACTAGACAAAATACAACATTCTTTTGCGACACATATAAAACCAACTATCAGTCAAACTCACTTACCAATAGGATGCATGATTTGGGCAACAAGTTTGGTGGTATTATAGATATATTCCATGATTCCCTTTATAATCTTAAATTCAAATTAAACCAACACTTTGTGGAATCATACAAATTATTGTAATAGATTTAACGATTAGATATGTTATTGTAATGTTTTATATTATATTTTGTTCTTTGTTATTGTTAAATATTATGTTGTTTAAAATGTTTCTTTACGCCATATTCTTCAAAAACTACTTGTATATTTTTTTAAAATTCTTCACTTTTATAACTCTTAGTATAAATTCTAACTCGATAACTTATGTAAAACTTATTTATAATCTATGTAAAAGCCCCTATGGGCGTATAACAACAACAATAAACAATAAACAATAAACAATACGGGGATTAAGAATTCTCCTGAAAATCTGTGAAGAATTTGCTCACGAAACCAACATGATCTATAATGCGAAAAAAACAGCCCTGTTGGTCATAAAACACGAGGAAGGCCCAAAAAACATTTCCCCCGTCGTTTTGAATGATGAGATTCTGAAAACAGTAGAAACCACAAAATATATAGGACATGTCATCAATAACAAGTTAACGGATGATGAAGATATTGACAGGCAGAGACGTGTACTGAGTATAAAATGTAACATGCTCAGTAGAAGATTTCGGCTCTGTAGTCCACGAGTGAAAAGGACGCTCTTCATAGCCTTTTGCACCACCCTATATACATGCGAGCTCTGGGCTAATTTCAAGAAAAGAACAACGGAAAGACTTCGGGTGCAATATAACAACGCTTACCGATTGATGTTCGGACTCCCCAGACACTGCAGTGCCTCCTCAATGTTTAGAGAAGGGCGAGTTCCAGGATTTACAGCTCTGTTAAGAACCAGTATTGCAGGACTGAGGGAAAGGATAAACCATTCCAGAAACATTCTTATCATAGAATCCCGCCTGACTTCAGGATCGAGCATTGAAGACCATTGGAGAAAGATACTTGTTCCTTAATCTTAGATCCGATGGATTCCCGTGCTTCTCTGCTTTAATTTCATTTTTAATTTAATTTTTAATTTTTAATCTCTTTTTATTTATTTTACTATATGTAAATACTATCTGTACTTATACCCTATATGGGATGTGTGGGATTGCACTAACCTCCCCACATCCTGGAATAAAGAATTTATTATTATTATTATTATTATTATGGCCCAGACGGTTGAGACATTGTCCCGGTAGATACTGGGTTCAATTCCCAGTTGCGACCGTTACCTTTTTTTATTTTCTGTGTCTTGTTCTTTTCATGTTTCGTTAGGATTCATTAGTATTATTTCCTTCTTATTCAAATACTAAAATTAGATTGATGGATAAAAACTTCAAAAAGTTATACAATTATAATAAATATATAAATTTATACAATTACATATGTTTGTTTTTACTTAAATTATGGAATCATTTTAAAACTCCCAAGCTAGTTTATATTTATTTTGAACGATAGATACTGGTGTATTTAGTTTTTTTTTGTTTTGTGTGTTCTTGTGTTCTTTAACCCTAGTCCTAAAAAAATACAACCTACAACAATTTACTTTACCTAAAATAAGGTGTATCTGATAAAATAAAACGGTTTGATATTACTCCATAAATTCAGATGTTTTTATGGTTACTCGCAATAGTTTTTGCAAAAAAGCAGAAAAAAACGAATGACGTGGGAAGAAAAAGGTAGAAAAAACTAACTAAGTCTTAATGGCGCAGATTATACGAAATCGCGATTTCCATAAATTTAATTTCACAATAATTTGGACTAAGTACTTTCCACGAATTTAACGACTATCGAGTAAAGAAAGTGTACACTCAGACGAAAGGATAAACTCGAATGAAAGCAAATCCGTCGTCCTATTTTGCATGATAAGTGGGGTTCGCACAAAATAACATTTTTGATTCCCAATTAGGAAGAAAAATTTCCATGGAGTTAAAGTTAAGCGAAAAAATACACTTTGTAAAACACCACTTTTATTTTTAATTAATATTAACAGCCAATCAGGTTTCGCTTAGCTCAAGCTTCGTCAGGGCTTATTATATTATAAGGAAGCAAACACTTTGTGATGTGACATTATATATTAAATGAAAAAATACACTTTGTAAAACACCACTTTTATTTTGAATTAATATTAACAGCCAACCGGGTTTCGCTTAGCTCGAGCTTTGTCAAGGCTTATTATATTATAAGTTGATATAATAAGCCCTGACGAAGCTCGAGCTAAGCGAAACCCGGTTGGCTGTTAATATTAATTCAAAATAAAAGTGGTGTTTTACAAAGTGTATTTTTTCATTTAATATATAATGTCACATCACAAAGTGTTTGCTTCCTTCGATAAAATTAAAGTTAATCTTTGTATCCTGCATAAGTAAGTGAAAATATACACATTGCATGCCATCGTTTTCCTCTGATGCCCTGGCTGGAACTATACACGTGACAGTTAATAATTGATTAATTAATTAATTAATTCCAGATTAAAAAGTGCGGTATCTTTATCACCTATTTCTTCTACCAATCTTCTCCCAGATTATCAATTTAGATTGCAATAGAATGTGATAATATTTGACTGAGAATGGCTAATTCCTGCTTTAACTCGTTTGGTCCGCTTGCCTTTTTCGTATCTGGTTTCGAAAATCAACATCCACTTTAGGGGTCACGTCTGACCATTTTGCTGCCGTGGACTGTGTGAAGATTTCGAAGGACAACCTTCAAGTCTTACTGTTCACTGTTTGTCGTCGGGACTGCCTGTGTCTTGCCAGAAATTGACACTGTTCTTTTGTTGTACGCTGCTATGGAAACGTGTTTAAATTTGCTTTTCCTTTCTGATGTACCTATGTTCCTCTTTATATACGTTGTCTCTCAACTATCTTCAAAAACAAGAAATAGAACAAACTGCCTTAGATGAGAACATTTTTGGTATGTATGTTGTGCCTTGAAGGGATTAAAGTAATTTAATAGTAACGTAGTTTTTAAAAAAAAAGTAGAGTGTTGACATGAGAACTGGTAGAAGGATCCAGCTGGTCCTTAACCCTTCAGGTTTTAAAATAATTTTACCAACAAGTCCCAACGACATGGTGAAATTTCACGAAATTTCGGAATGCTCTCGAGGTATCTAAAATATGCTATATATTGTTAATTTTTGAAGTTGTCGTCAAAAGAAATACCATTTTAGAAACTGACAATTTGATAATTTTTATTTTATTTATTTCATATCAAAAAAAACTTACCCAGACATTTTGACTCGAAACGTCCATAATTTTGTAAGAATTTACAAAAACACATTCTTTTTGTGTGACTAATTAGTAAGAAAACTGTCACTTCCATTTTATGCCGTTTATATAGGGTTTTTCAATAAGAGGTGTTATTTTGAATAGCCCGCTATTTCGGTAGATGTTACTTTTGAAGCTGTTATTTTTTGACATTTGACAAGTAGAAACTACGTCATTAATAAAAATGGAATAATACACGCTTCAACAACGCATTGATATTATTAAAATTCAGTGAAAAGGTTTCGACGGCATTCGTGGTCCAGGGGTAAGGCTCTTGACTAGCAACCCAAAGATTGCAGGTTCAAATCCCGGCGTGCGCAATTCATTAATTTAAAATAATATGTACTATATTTGTGACATGTTCCAGAGTGGAAGATACCCAGTATCGCCATGGTGAAGGACCACCGTTCAGAATTGAAACATTGCTTGAAATAGCTTTAGCCGTGTTTGGTGACTAGATATGAATAGCCAGGTACATTCCTCCTTCTCATCTCCTTCCCCTCCCCGCTACCTTGAGCCACACAACATACCCCGATTAAAGATGCCATAGTCTCTCTGGTTCCTGACGGTTGGAAGTAGTTGAATAAAACTCTTGTACGTTCTTATTGGGTACATTTTTTTATTTTTTTATTTTAATATAGATCATAGTTACATTAATAGATACATATTTTGCAAAATATAATATTTAGGTTCATAATTGGTCATGTATACCTTATCAGAAAAGAGGAGCTCTTGTGCCTGATAAGGGAGCCACGATTCTTACTTAGATTGAATGTTATAATATTATGTTATGTGTAAAATATAAATATAATATATATATATACATAATTTTTTTTTAAATATAAGTTTTTTTGGAAAAAAAGTTAGATTTTTTTAAATTGTTCTTGTTGGTTCGTAATACAGCGCAATTCGGAAGGGAGATTATTGTAGATTGATTCGATAGTCTTTACATTGTGAGTTTTTAAGATTTATAACGCAATAAACATACATTTTTGCTTTCGGCATATTTACTTTGAAGCGTTCTGTGATTATTTTCTCAGTTATTTCAAGGTGGAACCTGAGGCTAGTCTTTTATCAATTTAAAAATAAGAACTTCGGTATTTTTCAAACGAAAACATTTTTTCTCAAATAAACAGACATTTATCAGTTTTGATCATTAACTTCCAAAGTGTCGTTGAATAAAATTATGGATGGCGCCAAAAAGGTAACATTACAACGAAAATAAAAGTGAAGTATTTTTTATTTTATTTTTCTGCCGCATTAATACTGTTCGTGGTGGAGAAACTTAATGCAGTAGAAGTGATGTTTGAGGTGTGTTCAGCCGGGCATGGATTCCTTTTTGGTGTCACGATGATTTGCCATAATAGAGACGACTTTTATAAATTTTCCATTATGGCAATATTTTAAAAGAATTTTTTCTGTTGAGTCTGCTAGTCGAGTTACAATGAAAACAAGATCCTGGTAGACGTAATTGATGGAAAGTAAAGAATATTATTTTCAGTTTGGGTGATGGCCGTCTGTTTCAATTATTCAAGAAAAAACATCGTCAAAATGCGTGTTTTATTTTATTTTGTGAACTTAAGGCACAAATATTAAAAAAATACGATCGTTTTATAAAAAACTTAATTTGCCAAATTATACAAAAAAACCGCAACAGAAAAGGGATTCGTAAGAAGGCAATTTTGAACTTAAAAGCAATTTTTAAAGGGCTCTATTTTTTCGGGGCTCATAAAAAATATTCGATTATTAGGCCAAGACGTGATCTAATCGCAGTATAAAAATAAATAAAATATTTCTATGCGGTCAAATTTTCAAATGAAAAACACGAGATTTAGAAATACTTGTAGTGCATCACCTTAAATACTTGTAGTGAATCACCTTAAATACCGTCAGTCAAAACAATTTTTTTTAAATATATCTAAACTGAAAATAGATGTATTGTAGTAAGTCTCAGTGTTTTGCCGGTTGATTTTTGTCATGTCGATCTCTCTGCGTTTGGATTACTAAGATCTGAGAAGAGTCCAGAAGGGCCAATAATAGGTGAGAAAATGCATAAAGATGGAAGAGGATCCGGGCGTACCAAGAAAACTCGTGAAAATACAAGAAGATGCAAGAAGAGTCAGAAGAGCCAAGGCATCATTTTCAGTACAGATGTATTTAAAAAAAATGTTTTCACTGACGGTTGAACCTTCCCCTCCAGGGACTGACTAAAATGAGTAAACTGCGTTATCACTTTAGCCAAATCCTAATTGGATTGTACTGAGATTTATTTCGTGTAAAACTGCTATAAAATTTTAAAACGTCATTCAATTTCAGAGAAATGAGTGCATGGGCGCGTGTGTATGCGCGAATCCCGCAAAAAGTTGATTGAAAAGAATTCACTGTCGAAAAAAAAAACAAATAAATATGTTTTTTCGACTACAATGTTAAACAACGTTGTACCTTTCAAACTTGGCAATCTGGTACACTAAAAAAACACAAACCGCCACTGCTATAAGACCCAACGAACAATGTCGGAATTGAACATAAGTGGTAAGTTTTCAGGTATCAAAGATTTTCAAACTTTCACTTCTTGGCGCTTAAAGTTTCTTATCTAAAATGATATTGTTTTTGAGCAAGGGAAAAACATTTTTATTTTGTTATAAACTCCATTTATTTCATTTCAAAATTTTATTATACTAGCGCACAAAAGTGAAATATCACGGGATAGTCATAAAGACGCTCTAATTAGACTAATTGGAAGTAAAAAAACTGACAATAAATTCGAAGCAAAAATTCTATATAAATAAATAATATAAAAAAATGGGTAGAAACAAAGGCGAGGCCCCTGCTGTGTAAGATGAGATCTGCAGTAGTGTGATTGAACGATTTTATAAAATATAATAGATCTAGGCAGGACTGATTCCGAAATGATACTAAAAAATGTAATTTGAAATCACGAACGCCTTTATGTATCTTTTTTATGTATCTTTTTATGTATCTTCGTTTTAACATACTTATTTTAGCTAGTCTTAAATCCTGTATTCGTCTAGGATAACTTGAAACCTGTAAATTTGACTATCCTGAAACGGGAACCCTTCCGAGTTGGACAGTCAAAATCATAAAATGTAATCAATATTATACAATAAAAAAAAATAAAAAAAATAAAAACGTCACGATACAAACAAAATGCTTACTTATAAGCCTCTTGTAGGCCTACCGATATTAAAAAAATCTAAATTTCACGTGAATTTCAAATCCTTTGATATATATTTTTTAAACTTATAATTTTTTATTTTATATTATAGAAACAAACAGAACATGATTTACATAGATGAAACAATATACAGGAATAAGATACTTCATGTTAGGTACCTATGATATGTTTCCTTGTAATGTCTGCTAAGTGGCATGTTTATTCCTTTATTACCGGGTGACGTGTGTAGTATATAGGTGTGTGTGTATTGTATAAGAGGGTGTTTGTGTGTGTGTGTGTGTGTGTGTGTGAGGGTGTGTGTGTGTGTGTGTGTGTATGTGTGTGTGTGTGTGTGTGTGTGTGTGTGTGTGTGTGTGTGTGTGTGTGTGTGTGTATGCGCATTGAACAGTTTAAATTCTTGATATGATGCCACGTTTGAATTTGGGCAGTGAATCAGAAAAAATGTCAATGTTAGACTTTAGACAAATATTATTTAGAGTATGAAGAGCTCGGTTAATTGGCGAATTAGATGCAGCGTTTGTTTTATAATTAAGCGTGTGGAATAGCGCTGTATGTTGTGTACGTCTCTAAGGTATGTTAAATTAATAAGGGACAAAAGTTTGCAACAATCAATGTCATTGTTTAAAATTCTCTGTATAAATATTGAGTCAGCTACTGCTCGTCTTCGCTGGAAAGTTTCAAATGTACACTCAAAGTTATTGTTGAATTTGTAGGTAATATATTTTACGTATTTGTTTTGGATACGTTCTATACTATCTATGTAAAGTTTATATTGTGGATTGCAAATTGGCGATGCATGTTCCAGTGTACTTCTGACGCGATATGTTAGTATTCTGAAAAAAGTTAAATTTTACAAAATGTTACTGCTGAGGTCTTTTGAGTATTCTGTAGCGAAACGATGTCGAAAGCGTAAACAAACATATACGGCGGCACCATTATTCCTCAAGAGCCTTTGTACAATATCAAACCTTAATCATTAGTTATTCTCTCGAAAGCCTAAACATGGCAGGGATTCTTAACAATTTTATATTCACTAGTATGGATATTTCTTTTTTATAATAAACTGCACAAGAGTGTCAACTGCTCCCAACCGTATAGAGACAGTGAGACTATGGTACCTCTAATTGGGGTATGTTGTGAGGCTGAAGGTAGTAGGGACGGGAAGGAGATGGAGAAGAGGTAGGTGGGCAAGTACCTGGCTATTCAGATCTGGTCACCAAACATGGCCAAAATTATTTCAAGCAACCTTTCAATTCTGAATGGTGGTCTTCCACTAGGGCGATACTGAGAGTATCTTCTACTTTGGAACGTGCCACAAGCATACCATTTATTATGTTAAATGAGTTAATTGTGAAATAAAAAATAAATAAAAAAAATTACTTGTGCTCGCCGGGATTTGAACCCGCGAACTCCGGACCAAAAATATAACTTTGACTATGAACATCAGGGAAATTACAATTTTTATCACGAAAATGAACCTTTAATTCATAAAATTTCGGTGCACTCTCCTATCGGAGGTTGTCTAAACTCACCGTAATCTTCTATTTGCAGGCTACATCCCATAACAATAGGGTATTTACATTTTTTATTTATTTTAATACTAGAAAAATTACGATGGTGAAGGTAATTTAATCAAAATTTTATGTTGACAAATAAATTTTCTATAACGATTTAAAATGTGTCATTTTCGATTTTCCGTCAAAACGACAGGTTCGTTTTTATTCGTGAATTCAGCGGGGTTGACCGCCGGGCGGTGTTGGTGACAGTCGTTTTAGCGGACATTGGCTTTTTCTATGGCATAATGACGTTGTAGATAACTGTTTTGGAGCGTTTTTGAAATCAAAATATGAAAAAATTAAATTAAACATATTTAGTATGTGTTATATCTCTGCTTACTTGCAGATTTCTGTGTTGGGAACTCTTCCATAAAGTAAAAGGTTCTTTACAATAATTGCGTTTATTTACGTTTCAATAATTAAGTCTGGATTTAGCTACACTGTTCATTACCCGAGGGTTATTAATTCTCTGTTTCTAGAAGCTTGAAGTCTGACAATGATACCCCACAGGCAATTGCTACATTCTAGCGACACCTGTCGGACTCTGGAGTAAGCTTTCTGACTAGTGCCATCTATCGTTTGAATACCCAATTTTTTACCATACATCACAGTATGATAATCGTAATCAGAAAAATAAAGTATAAATCTTCCACAATCTTTTAACAGTATTCATAGTTTGTGAAAATACCCTTATCGGCGAAACTGTACACTTAAGTGCTTAGTGTACACTTAAGTGCTTAGTGTACACTTAACTTAAACTTAGTGCACTTAGTGCACAGTGCACACTTCAGTCTGGAAAAGTCTGGAACTCTAAAATACCAAAGATCTTCAGACTCTGTGCAGAAACGAGCGGTCTGTTTAGTAGAAATAAAATAATAAATTGAATGCTGTCTTTGAAAAAACACCATCTACACAGCATCTCTCAACATGGCACAGTTGATGAGTTAATATGAAAAGGTAGATTTTCGATTTATTATAATACAATTTTTACCTTTCGGGGTTAACGTTTCGAAGGATTAATCAACGACTAATCAAACAACCCAACTTAAAAACGTGAACACCCTGACGGGCCGAGTAGTGGCAGCTTGCAGGAATGCAAATATTCAAAAGACAAAATTGGCGCGGATTTGATGACGACAACTAACTGCAGAAAAAAAAGCAAGCAAAATAGAAAAATTGGTGTGCAAAATAACCATGCTGAGAACCCCTAAGGTGTATGCAGTCTACAATATATTGAAGGCCACTAGGGGAATCAATAAGACAAACAGCCGAATAGATGATAATACCTTATGTGTATATGTGTGTTATTATTTGTCCACAGTTAGCAATCTTCGTTTATTATCACTAAATAAACATTTGTTCTGGTTCGGAATTAATTCACTAACAATACTAGTTTTTTCCAATATTTTATTGGTTTTTTATTCGATATCCTTCCTTTATCTTTATCAGTTTCAAGGAGGTAAAAATATATTAATATTTGATGTTCCAAGTCGGTTCAGTATTTATCAGTGGCATTCAGGAATGCTTTTTGATTTTCTAGAAATAAAATTGTTTGTGTCTCTAATCTTTATCTCTATTATACTAAAATAATGTCGCTATCAGCGTCTGTCTGTATGTGCGCTTAGTTCTTCTAAATCACGCAACGGATTTTGAAAGGGTTTTCACCATCATTTAGAGAATTTCTTTCGAAGGTTTATGTACATAATACATGCATATTATATTTATAGAAAAGTCGAGCAACACCGGGTACGTCAGCTTTTATCAGAATAAAACATTCACGAATGTAACATTTAATCACTAAACAGGAATATAATTGATACGAATCTAAACGACCCGTGAAACAGGACAAGACACAAAAAAGTAGTCGAAGATAATAGTCTTTCTAAATTTGAAATATGAGATCGACAAAAATAACGTAAAAATCAGGTAACAATGGCCGAGTATTTAGAGGGGTTGTCTCGGTACGATAGAGTCCCTGGGTTAGATTTCCAAATGCAACCGTTACTTTATTTCTCTTTTTTGTGCCTTGTCCTGTTTAATGGTTCGTTCAGATTTATTAGTATTATCTTCTTCAATGATAAAAAAACAATATTTGATCAACATTCTATTTTATTTGTGGAAAATACTGAAAACTCACCTTATTGTGTAGAAAAATCGGTATTTATAATAAAAATATAAGTTAAAGCGTATTGAGGCGCTCAAATTTACATTAGCTCATGTATAGCGAAACCTTCTTACACAGACACTTCGACAGCGCCTCTAGCGGCAGGAATCTTGTGACAATTTATTATTTTTTAATTTATTTATTTTTCGGAATAACTTTATTGAGTAAAACCTCAAATTGTAATATTTAATCATTGAAGACAATATTAGCGATTTCTAAACGAAAATCTGAAACAGAAAAATCAGAAAAGGATACGGTCACATCTAGGACTCGAACCCAGGACCCTTGTCTTTCCGGGACACCGCTCTACCACTGAGCTAATGGGACCCTATCCCCCTCGGTCACTTTTAACTGTATCATACTTCGAATAAGAACTACCAACATTGTCTTCATTTTTTCACCGCATATTTTTATTGGCAACTATCTTTATGTATGATCGCAAGATTCAACCCGAACGAAAGGTTTATCTAAAAAGACGCTGTCTAGATTGCAGGTTCGAGTCCTAGATGTGACCGTATTCTTTTCTGATTTTTCTGTTTCAGATTTTTGTTTAGAAATCGCTAATATTGTCGTCAATGATTAATTATTATTTTTTAGATTAAGTTTCTTATTATTTGTTGTTTTGTACCAATATATCTAAGCTGTTCCAAAATTTGTTATTAAGTGCAAATACATGAACATATAAATAGATATTATCCATTATGTAAGTAATTGTTTGAATAACATCGACGGCCATCTTGAATGTCAGAGACTAGTAATTTATTTAAGGGGGGTTTGTGATAAAGGTGTTTGGTGAAAAAATGTATTTTTCCTCGTGGAACATAGAATTCTCTTAAATTCTTTCTTGGTTTTGTAGAAACGATTCGCCGATTTAAGTAATTCTTAAAATAGGCATTGTTTTGCAATCGAGAAAGGCTCTTTTATAAAACTCTAGTATATAGTAACTGTATACCGGAAAAATAACTATTTAGAAAAATAATACATTCACAGCATAAACGGATTTCATTATCATAAATAATACCAATATCGGTTGTATGTACGTGAAATGTTAATTATTCCTGCAAATGTAATTTTTTTCGAACTCAAACTTGCTTTGAATTCAAACATCATTTTCTTAAAAGATATTGAAAACTTCAAGCTTGTTCAGACCAGCGATAAAGCAAGTGTACTTACCTATAATTCTCATTTAAGATACGTATTCCAATTTCCATTAAAAATGAAGTGCTCAAACCGGAAAATTGTCAGAAAATATTCATGTATAAAAGAATGGAAAAATAAAGTGAATACCCCGCGGCTTCAAGGTTTCAAACCCAGTAGACGTACAAATAATTTACATTATTTTTACCAGAACGTTAGAGTAATAAAGAGTAAATGCGCTTTATTTTCGTCTAATGTTTTGGCAAACAATTATGACGTAATTGGACTCACTGAGACGTGGCTAAACTCAAATGTGTTCAACCTAGAGTTCTTCGATGACAGCTTCATATATTATTTAGAAAAAACATAGATAGTTGTAGTGCCCGTAGGCTGGTAGGAGGCTGTCTATTGAGAATGGACTTATTAATTTAGAGCACTTACCTGCTCTGTAAACTGTCAACAAAGGTTTATTGGTCAAAATTAAATAAAAATCGTGTGTAACTTTTGACTTTATGGTTTACTTCCCACCTACATCAAATTTTGACTTTATTTCAAACTACACTCCTCAAGAGGTACCAAGGATATTGAAAACGATCTGAGTTTTTTTATGCGCCGTTTTTGGTCTCTCCCAATTTAATAACATTCCATATATAAATTCCAGAGTATTAAATGTAATTTTTAGCAATACAACCAAACATCATCTTGCATCAGAATTTATTTTTTCATGCAAAAACAACATTGAGGCTACAACAATTCCTAAAAATCATAAGCATGCTTTACATGGATGGAATTTTGGGCAAGGTGATGTTGATAAGTTACACAATATGATGAGCCAATTATATTGGCAAGAGCTTTATAATTTTCGCACTATAAATAAGGCGGTACACCATTTTCATGTTTTGTATTTATATTATTTTTGATGCCCGTTTTCCTAGAAAATCTACCAGTAGAGGTGGTCGTTGATATCTGAAATGGTTCTGTCCAGATACCATCGCGAGCTAATGCTATGGGTGAAACATGCTCTCCATAAAAAAAAATGGAAGGCTACTGGCGGCGTGACTATAATTTGTTCAGTGTGCATAGAGTCGTGGATAGGCGCAATATTCGCACTGCTTTCCAATCATATGTAAATTCCATTGAACACGATATCGAACATGATCCCGAGATGTTCTGGGACTACGTCAAATCGCTACGGAAAGATGGTGGTCAAGACACCATGATGCATCGTGTTCAGGAAGTTCGAGGAGTGGATGTAGCTAACGCGTTTGCAACACACTTATGTATTTATGCTGCTGCCAAGTTGAATGTGAAGGGAGGCTAAAATATCGATATTGGTCAAATTGATGAATGGGATATAAAATTTTCCGGTTGGAAACTGAAAAATACATATTCATTTGGTATTCTAAATGGTGGTCTTACACCAGGGCAATACTGATAGTATCTTCCACTCTGGAAAGTGCCGCAAATATACTACATATATAATATTTCAGTTGTAACAATAGCATCCAAAATTGATGAAATGCTGAAAGGGTGAAGAAAGTGTGGAGGGGAAGTTTATGGGGAAAAAGATAATTGAAGATAAATTATACGGCCTCCGTGGTTGCGTGGTTACGATCTTTGGCTAAGAATCTGGAGGTCACAAGTGCGCAAGTAAATTTAAAGAGATTAAATTACGTTATTTCAAAATTTATTCATTTAAAATGAGAGTTCCAGAGTGGTTGATACTGTCAGTATCGCCCTAAAAGACAACCATTTAGAATCGAAACGTTGCTTGAAATGGCTTTAGCCGTGTTTGGTGACCAGATCTGAATAAGCAATTCACCCTCTTCTTCCACTCCCAAATACCTTTAGCTTCATAACATACCCCAATTGGGGTTGCCAGGCTCCAGACGGTTGGGAGGACGGTTGGGTGAGGTACCCACATAAAAAAATAAAATAAACAGATAGAGACAGCTGAGTAAACAGTTCTTGAAAAATGTCAGAAAGGCATAACTAGTTAGGATTTTAGGTTATGTGTATGTCCTGCGTTACTCTCGTTCAATGAACTCTGAAACTTGGATTTGCTTTGAATTTAAGAATCATTTTCAAAATTGGAACTGATATGTCCAGAATTAAGACAAGCGATAAAGTACCTACCTGTAAATAAGTACATAAATAATTAGTATTTCTTAAAACTTTTTATCGATTGATTGCCTATTGAAACGGTGGTTGAAAGAATTTATAGAATGAAATCCTTTTTTTCTAAGGTCAGACTGATTTGGTAACGAATTGGTTTGAAGGACACGCTGAACAGACAATCTCTAGAAAGTTGGTCCATCCCGATTTGAAAGTAGGCTGATGTCGAAAATTTACATAAAACCGGTCGAATCCTAAGCTCCATCGTGGCCAATAAATTGTTTATCTGTTATTCTGTCTGAAGAAAGAAGCACGTTTTTAAAAAAAAAATATTTGATCAATTTTATCATCACCTGGACAGGCCTATAACGTACTTCTATAGATTTACCCCTACAGTGGAAAGGTTATAGTGTCCGTAGGCGGATTTGTAATATTCAACAATTTCTGCAGATCGCAGATAAGGAAATTTATTTCACCCACCTTGAGTTTATCTGTGAAATTTGAATTTTAAAAATAGAACGGGACATGATTTGAAAAGTTTGAACAAAGGAAAGTTGGATACGATCTTTAATGCGATAAATTATACCACTTTGAAAGGTTCTTCCAATCTTTGATGTTCAACTGATGTCAAATTCTGTTTTTAAATTCTTGTTTTGCTTTTACAAGGTTTTATTTTCTTTGGAATCTGTTTACGATGAAAAGTGCTCGAGGAAAATTGTCTCACACCGTAGTACACCGGGCCGTGCGTCGAATATTGTTTTCATATGACTTCATCACTTACGTCGATAATATTCGTAATTTATTTTAGAGATTTATAGGGCAAATTCAACTGCGGGTCTGTCTAATAACCAGGGCCACTCGTCGCATATTCTTGTGCATGGCTTTATCACTTACGTCGTTAAGATTCCGACTTTATTTTAGGGTATTGTTTCGTCTTAATAAAACAATTTTAAACGTAGAAATTTGAGGTTAGTAAGGTTATTAATTGTTAGGTTATTAGTATCGACTTTCAGTTGAAATGATGTATCGAAAGATTTTTCTTTTAATGCGTTATTTTTAGCCGTAGTATTTTCACCCAACACCAATCATTCCCTCATTCCCTCATTATCACCCAAAAATCCCTCTTGTAGTTAAACAACGATTATTTTAAACAGGCAGTTACCGACACGACCTGCCCGCCTATGCTAATCTAAAGCGTGAAATCCTCGAATTAATTTCCTCCTGCTTTACGTGACTCGGAAACGCTAATTATTACAAAGCCTGTTGAATGTTGGACGCAGGAGCTTTCTGTTGAAATTCGAACTCATTTTTTATGAGGGATTATTTTTACAGGCACAGGGGTGACAATCTTTTGAGGGTTATGGAATATTACGCAAAATTGGGTTGAAATGAACACGCTGCTTTATTATTTCCAAAGAGCGTACCGCCTCATGAGTTTGTTGAGAGTTTTGTTGCATCACGCGTAGGGCAGTTTTGAAGTGAGTTTTCAGAATTTCTCTAATGGACGATGCTCGAATAGAAAGAGGTTGTGTAAAAATCAGAGATGTGCAAAATGGGTACACAAAACCATTTGAAATGCAAAATGGAAATGGGTCAAAACTTTTCCATTTGAAAATGCAAAATGCAAAATGGTTTTTAGAAAAGGATTTCAAATGCAAAATGCAAAATACCTATTTTCAAAATGCATTAAAAATGCAAAATGGTTTCTCAGGTCAAACAATTAAAATAATTATAGAATTTTTAAACAATTTTGTCATTTAATAATAGACATCAATGTAGAACAAACATATTATATGATGGTAAATCCAAAAACACCACGACTACAGATTATGAAACCACAAAAAATTTGCACGGGACTAATGTTGCCAACGTAAAAACATAGAAACTGCTATCTAACATTTAATATTACAGCTTCGGCTATGTTCAGTATTTGAATCAGTATTTTTGTAATGGTATTACTCAATTGCCAGGGCTCCTACCAGGGAGCAACTTAACAAATGTAAATTATCTCTCATAGCGAGGTTGAGGACTGACTGATATTATTTGGGGCTTATGAAAAAAAGATGAGTGGAGAAAGTAGGAAGAATGTTGCAAGAAAGCATTTAAAATGGAAAATGCACTGAGAAAAGCATTTAAAATGCAAAATGCAAAGTGGTTTTTAAAAAAGCATTTAAAATGCAAAATGGAAAATACCCATTTTGCATTTGGCATTTCCATTTGAAATGGATTTATTTGAAATAAAGCACATCTCTGGTAAAAATGTGCTACTGTATATAAAGGTTTATCTATTGCCGTCTCACTCTAACACTACATAAAACAACTATGCATCTTTTTAAATACCACAATTTTTTTTCCGTCATTCGCCGGTGCTATTGTTTAAAAATATTTCATTAGTTTAAATATTTTTACTAAATATCATCACTTATATTATGCCGTAACGTTCTCTTTTGTATGAGAGAGGCAGCATGACAGAGAGACACCATTGTAGATATGAGCGTGCAGAGTTTTCCAGTGTCTCTTCGTTATTACAAAAAAAAAATTACCTGTCATCCGAGATAGTGAATTGTGTTAATTGCATCTGTTGGCTATTATTCAACTATCCCAATAAACTGTATTGAAAAGGTCAAAAGACAAAGATATCACATTAACAGGTCAATCGGTGACTATATAAGAAATGCACGAGAAGGTCTAGCACGGTCGACCGATAAAGCCCTAGATCAATACGATTTTGACTAAATTCGTCATCCATGGTCAGTTCTAAAAATTGATAAGAAATGTTCTGACGGCCGGTAGACAAATTTTAGCGCGGCCTCCTAGTATCAAATAATATTCGGTTAACTGTCAATAAACACATCTTTTTCAATAATGTGATTGTGCAAAATTATTAAGGAATGGAGTTAAACTAAAGAAACTCTTAGAATTGAAAGAAGTTGTGTACGCCGCCGTGAGATGAATCCATTCGGCCAATGACGCTACATTAGTTCGGCCTTGGCGGAACGAAAGTTGTTCACATAACAAGTTATGAATAAAGATCTCATTAACTAAGGAACTGTCTTTTTAGTGTCAAAAAGTAAATGCGGACTGCCTATGCGTATTTAGGTTAATATTTCAATTCAACATTGTCAATTTATTAATATTTTTACTTAGCTGTTTGACGTTTCGGAATGTCAATTCACTGACAATACGTCCAGTGTTGCCAGCGTACATCGATATCTTATTTATTGCATTATCAATATTGGTCTCGCTACCGACAATTTCGTGTAAAATCATCGGTACTTACGCCCATCGATCCGATATTGTAAAGTTATCGATTTCGCTGTGCGAGACCCCAGGTTCTGTTTGTGTGTTGTATAACATATAGGAGAAAAATCTTAAAAAAGTAATTTCCATCAGCCTACAGACACTTTAAAATACAGTTTTGATATTGCGTGCATGGTTTCACCTGAGAAAAATATGCTGTATTTATTCCTTCTAACCGGTGGAATTTTTATCTATTGTATTAAATTATGTTATTTTATCTTCAAATACTCGGTTCCCAAACTGTTGTGTTGATTATAATATTTTTAAAGTGTTTTTATTTTAACTTAATTCTTTTACATATGAGTGTGCTTAAGTATGTTGATTGTCTATGAGTGTGTATATGCCCATCCATCTATATATGTATATATTTTATGCCTTTGTGTTGTAGTCACTTGAAATTTTATTCTTATTTATCTATTTTATATATTGTGGCTTCAATTTTTATGTGTGCTTTATTTATATCATTGATATTGTGAAATTGGCCTGATGATAAACTGCTAGTGGTTGTTTGTAAAGAAGAATAAAAAACCATAATATCTAAGCGTGTTTTTAAGATATTCTAGACAGAAAAATCTGTGCAAATTGCAACTTACTGTATTTGCTAATGTTTTTTATTATTTTTCCAATTCCATTTTCACACAATTTTTCATACTTATTAGTTAAGTCACATTCATACATAATTTTGTATACAATCTATGTATTCTAATTTATAACTGAGACATGTTCTGACAGTGTTTTTTGCTTCCCTTGAAAGTGCCAGTCTTCCGAGAGAGCACAACCGGGTTTTTTATTCCACCCAACTGCACATCAAATATTCCGTTAATACAGTTTTTTTATACATACACATTTAGCAGTTTTAGAAAGATTTTATCACTGACCAATAAAATAAAAACATTTAAAATAGTGAAAATAACAAATTTAATATAATAAAAAACAGCTTTGATTAAGTAGCTACAAAAAGCTTAAATATTACATATTTGCTAGGCTTTAAAATTTGACAAGATTTTTTTAAAATAATTCAAACCACTGAAAACAAAAAAGAAAGAAATATTAATTTTTCTTTTATTACATATTTAAATACTAAAATTTATATTCATGTTTTTCAATGTTCAAACCATCTTCCATGAGCCACTTTCTTAGTGTCGTTAAGGACCTTATGTAGTCTTGCATTATTTTCGGATCTTACCAATATTGATCTAATAGGTCATACTTGGTTTAAACTACTGATATATACGCCTCAGGAATCTTATTTCTACTGAAAATCGTATATTTAATAAAACTCATTTTTTTCGTTTAACACTTTTAGAAAAGGTCACGTTTGGGAACCGCTGTTATACATGCTAGGAGATTGATGGAATTTAGTATGTAATATGTACGTTATTTCGTGTACGTTTAAATACGTGCGAAAGTTACTCAATTAAAAATAACAAAAGACGTCTTGCCATCATAGATGGATTATATCCTTTATAACGTGTAGAAAAGCGCTAGAGCGAATTTAAAAATCGTTTTTTGTTGTTGTAATAATTGAAACGAACCTTCGCCAGGATTTGCTTGTGACAGGTGTCAGACCGTCTTGTAGTGTTGGAGCAAATTCAAAATGGCAGACTTACTTGTATCAGAAATGGATCTGTTTTGGATGTTCCAGAATTACGAATTTCATTTTTATATATTTTTTACATTAATTCAACTCTGATGGAAATCTGATGGAGGATCTGTGGAAAATAATTTCCCCCACATTGGGGTGATCTACAGCAGACGTGCTGTTTACCCAATTAATGGTTCTCGGGGCAGCGGTACCCATACCCTCCTCACAAATTTTTGAAGCAATTTCGATATTTTAAAAAAATTGATAATTTTCACCCAAAGGAAATAAGATATAAATATGTTTTGATTCAGTATTCGGTGTGCTCATACAATGGACATACGTAACCGTGGGAATAGTTTTTTTTTCAAATCGAGAATTTATTATTTATTTATTTATTCAGGTCCTTCCTTGAAGGCTTTCACATCTATGTTATATTGTTGTATGTAAGTTGCTCAAGAGTACAATAATAAGTGAATAGTTCTCAACACACTAAACTGAGTATGAACGATTTTTTTAATTTTATATTGACTCCACACAGGAGGCCCTGAAGAAAATAATTTCCTTCAGGGCCTATGTCATCTTTGGGGATGCTGTGTGGAGGTTCTTTTTGTGGAGAGGAAGGAGTGAACATGGGTCTTGAAGAGTCCCATGTTGTAGGAGGGAGGAAACATAGAGGCCGGCAGTTCGTTCCACAGCCGAGCTGTTGAACTTAAGAACGAATCGTAGAAGCGACCCGTTCTCATGTGACAAATGTCAACCGTGTACAAATGTTGGGCGCGCGTTTGGCGTGTATCCCGACTACGCACCGGTGCCGAAGGGATCAATGACGCTAGTTCCTCAGAGCATCTTCCATTGTAATACCGATAGAACAAAGACAGCATACCTACCTGACGCCTGTGCTCTAAAGATTGCAGTCCGTTTGTTAAGATTGGGGAATCTATCAAACGGACCGCCCGTTTTTGCACAGAGTCAAGGGTTTTTATCAGGTATTTAGGGGCTCCGGACCAGAGAGGACCGATGTAAGCAGGCACAATTATAAAAGAGTGTACTGTTCCGTAATTATTTTTAACTAGCTGTACCCTGCCACGCGTTGAAATCTATATAAAATAGTAGGTATGTAAAATTAACGCGTATTCAAGTGTAATATTGTATAAAATTAACGCGTATTCAAGTGTAACATTGTATAAAATTAACGCGTATTCAAGTGTAATATTGTATAAAATTAACGCGTATTCAAGTGTAGTATTGTGTCAAAATTTCAAAGCAATCGGTGAAGGGCTTTCGGAGATTTAAGATTTTGAACAAACGAACATTTACTATTTTATTTATAAATACTTAGGTACTATGAAATCAGTTACAAAGCAATGTGTGGTAACTTTGTAACTGATTTCATAGTACCTAAATACTTAGGTACTATGAAATCAGTTACAAAGCAATGTGTGGTAACTTTGTAACTGATTTCATAGTACCTAAATACTTAGGTACTATGAAATCAGTTACAAAGCAATGTGTGGTAACTTTGATGATATTTATAAAAATAAGCATGGACAGTTTGTCGTAAAGCATGTTTGCATTTAGCAAACCTTCATTACGCCGGATTGGGTGTTTAATAAGTATCCAAAATATCAAAAAACGGCTTGTAATGTTTGACCTCAAGCCTTGCATTTATATGATTTTTCACTAATGCTGCTTTTCCGAGATTCAGGCCATAATTCTTAATAGGTATCCAAAATTTCTGTCTGTTCACAGTCATATTATAGCCTAAGAAATCGGTTTTTAAAGTTCGAACGACTACATTTATGCCCGTAAGAATAATGATTTTTTTTCACAAATGCTGCTATTCTGAGATATTCAGTCCTTTCAGCGTAAATTTCAGAGCCTAAGGAAACGGCTTTTAAAATTCATACTTAAGCCTAACATATACATCCGTTCCATATAGCTTTCGCGTGCCCAGTTGCATCAACTATATCTGATGGATGAATGAAACAACAAATAACTGTAATTTAGATCATCCCGTTGAATAATTTCTTTCGTCTGTCGACCACTTAGGAGTTTTTTGTGTTGTGGGGAGATTTTTTAAAAAATAATTTAAAAAATAAATAAATTTTAATACTATTTTTATTTTATTATTGTTTTAATAATTACCAGATTAAAACAAATATGTGATGATAACAAAAAAATAATTTAATGTCCCTTTCACGTATACCTAAGAAAACGTCGATGCGGACCGGCTGAAACCCAAAAATATTTACGTCGATAAACTTCAGGTAATCAATTATTTATCTCAAATTAATTTAACTCCGACTTCACATACAGTCGTGCACGAGACATTTAACTTTGGAGAAAAAATACGCAAAGAGTGTCAACAAGGATCGAGCACGAGATTTGTCGAAATTTTTATCAACCTTGAAGCATTTCATATAAAACTCTCTTTTTTCAATGCAGTACACGGAATCATGTGGCATCGAATATGTTTTTACAACAAGTGGTGTTTTAGCCGTGAGATCAGTCAACACTTTTATGAGTGTAAAATAATTAATCCACTTCTCTCAGCTGCCTTACAAAATTAATATTGAATTATTTTAAATATTTAATTATTTTAAAAGGAGACATGATTAAAATTTGAAGAAATCGGTGAGCAGTTAAAACGTACTCACACAACTCACTGCAAGAGTTTTAATAACTACTAATCTCGTCGTACTAATCATGCATATATGCATACCGGTGACCGGATAAATCGTCCAAATGATAATTCATCACATCTATAAAAAGTTATATAAAGTCATGAAAAGTGATGAAACAAAAACTTTATTAACTGGTTTAAGTAGGTTAGGTTACGTTAAAAAAAAAAATTTTCATCGTTTTTAATGACTTTATATCACTTTTTAAAGGTGTGTTGAATAGTCACTGTGTTGAGTTAGCATGGAACCGTGCATGCCACAGCGATACGGAACGGACGGGGTTCGGCAGTTCCCGTCGTTGAACGAACGCAGCTCTGACGGCAGAGACGCGGCAGTTGATGATTTTTCTATAAATGCTACTCTACTAAAATATTAGAGGTAAATATCAAATAATAGATGTATTCTAAACATTCATTTTAAACAATTTTAGTCGAGCAATTTTTCGTGCACTGTTTGAAATGTAGGTAATGTGTTCGATATCGATTTGTAAGAAATGCATTTTATGATTTTTTTCTGAATCGATTCAATTTTGTTTATATGTAATACATAAAATGGATACTACACAGCCGACTCAAACTCTAGATGACTTCGTACGTAAGGTATATACTTGGCAATGTTTGTAAAATCTTTTGTGTTCCCTCATTACCAGTGCCGTCTTAAACTAGGCTGGGGCCCTTGGGCACACAAGAATTTGGGGCACTTTTGGAAAGTAAAAAAGTGAAAGTGAAAAATTGAATGTTTTGTGGATTAATTTTGAGCTATCATATATTTTATTGACCGAAACACATTCCTAGAACAATAAAATATGTACCAAAACAACATTAATTGCGTTAATTTGATAAATTGATAGGTTTTACGATGTTTTCGTCAAGTATCACGCATCCGATTTGCATCGCGGCAAATTTGACATTTCGATTCCAATGATAAATTATTTAAAAATATTCTGGTGTTGCCAGGTGAAAGAAACTAGTGGCTATATCATCAATGATGTTGGCGCAAGCGATTCTGAGCTTGTTCTTTATACAAATTCTGTACACAGAAGGGTCAAAATTGCATTCAATATTTTTTCCGCGTGCATGCGCACACACCGCCCGCATTATCGCGTTTCGCGAGAGAAAGTGTCAGTCCTTCGGGGCCCCCTGAGAATGGGGGCCCTGGGCACGGGCCCCGTGTGCCCTTATGGTGAAGACGGTATTGCTCATTACGAAACCAAGCATTTCAGCTACTTTGTTTGTTATTTAATTGATACGACATTTATATTGTAACTTACCATAGAAAATCACACCAATATCGCGTATGTTGGAGCAGGTTATAATTTTGTTTTCATTACTTGAGAATATGACGTGTGATATTGAAAAATATCGGGTCATTCTGAAAATAACAGATACGCTTTTTAAGTCATCCTGTAACTTGATAAAATCATTTTGGTTGTTTGTGGGTTTGTACAGTTTGGCATCTTCTGTAAATAATTCTATTTGGATGTGTTTTACTTTATTCTCATGTTGTATAGAAGCAATATTTTATTAATGTTTATGCCTGCTCTGTGGCTTCCACACAACAAACTGCGTTACATTGTCTAGCAAAATAAATCTATCCCGGATATTTTAATGTTGTTCCAAGAAACGTCGCTCGCAAAACAGGAACAGTAATTACCTTAAGTGATATACGGAGTATCGCTGAATTTACACAATCACTCATTATTTATTTCGTATTTGCCCTCAACGCTGAAGTTTCTTTGGTATATTTTTGTTTAGTCCCACATTCATCACAATCACTGTAACTTGATTACTCGCTTGAGGTAGATCAATATGGCCAATTCGGATCATAGAAATTTGGGTGGTTTTAAATGGAACTTTTTGCAGTTCCGTTTTTGAAGTACACCAAACAAAAGGAATGAAATGGTTTTGACAGATGAATAATTGAGGAGAAAACATTTTGAAAACAGCAGTTATGCCGTTGATATGATATCCCACAAAATTCTGAGATTTTCCATTTATTATTATTAGAAAAACGTTGAAGTCAAATGTGAAAACCTTAGTTTTTAAGCGATACATTATTTTCGCTAGCCTGGTCATTGAAGGCCTATCGATTTCAAATTAGAAAAGGGACTGGGATTTTATTTACACCAAAATCACGTTTTATCCACTGGCTACATTATTACTGGTACGTCCGCTGTTACTACCAGTGGATAATGCTCACTAACACGTAGACAATATTATAGCTTCAAAAAAATTTATATGTGGCCCACGATTTATGAAATCAGCTGGGATATACTCGTAGTATGAAATAGGGAGGATAATAAAAGATAATGTATTAAATTAAACCCGACATCCAAGATCCAAACATCCATCAAAATTTATAGCTCGCGATGGAAATGAAAACGCAACCTGAAAACAGTTCCGCTCCTATCATTTTTAACTAAGTTTTTTTGTAATAAGATTTAAAACATATTTTTTCAGATTTATTAAAACCTATTAAAGCGATTTACATTACTCTATTAAACATATTTTAGGTGATTTGATAAAAAATAATATTAACAGCATAGCTGTAAATTGGGTTGTTTATAGTAATATTATGAAATTATTTATTAATTAACGGGGTTTCCGAGGGTAAAATCCAGGGGGGAGATGCTTCTAAATGATGCTAGAAGTAGAAATATTAAATAATTTTTCGAAAATCCATTGTTTATTTTCCCATACAAAACTATTTTTCCATTGAAGATTATTTATTTTCTCAAACAAACAAGTCAACTTTTTAACCTAAAAACTACCTTAAAACCTTGGAATTTCAATAAAATTTATTTACCTTTTTGCTTGCATTATCATGCAGAACACCCCCCCGGAGTTAGCGCACCCCGGACAACCTGTATAATACTATATGTTAAGTTAACCACATTATTGCTGGAGTAATTTTAAGAAAGATTTCCCTTCAACAAAGTATTTATTTTAGTAAAGAGGACTTTGGTTAAAAAATCCCAAAAATAAGTAATTTATAATATTTATTTCTCATTTTTAAGTCTCAAAGCAAGACATGATATTAATAACGGGATGCTAACATTTTAATTGATTCAGACGAATTAGTAACAATAAATACCCTTTTTTCAGACCGATTCCCACGGACAGTTATTTAAATTTAAGATTTATAAAAACAGCACCATGCCATTAATATTATGTTTTAAAATTTATAATACGTTTTATAAAATTAGTATTAAGCACACGACTTTATTTTTCTAGATAACGAATTAGTAACATCCCAATGTATTAAGTAGGAAACATCTGAGATTTTAGTAACACGTTTATCAGAATTAATTAAAATAATCCCCGCAGAAAGATCAATTTTCTAGACCTGCTAGGGCATATTCGACCGTAGGTCTGTCCAATACGTTGGGCCGCGCGCCGAATATTTGATTACACGCCTTCTGCACTCACGTTGTTAAGATTCCCACATTATTTTTAGGGAAAATTCGACCATAGGTCCGTTCAATACACCGGGGTTGCTGCGTCGCAAAATTTTGTACATGCCTTCTTCACTTACGTCGTTAAGGTATTAATTTAGTAACCGTAGCAAGTAGTAAAAGCTTAAACAACATTTTTCCAATAATAAAAAAAGTTAATGTTCGTTTGATTGAAAACATTATGAAGACTTTTTTCAATGAGTATTTTCTGTGATGTTAAGCAAATAAAATCTATTTTCCATTTGAATATTAGATACAACATATTAATTTATTTCAGAACCATTTTTTAATCTACTTAAAATGTAATTATGAAAAAGTTTTTTAACCGCAGTGTAATTTTATTTATTTATTTATGATTGACAACATTAATGGTGCTTATTTAAAATAGCTTACTACGATTGTAATTTTTATTTTTTATTGTTGGAGTAAATTTAACGTGGGAGATGATTTATTATTCACTAGCGCAGACCTGTGAAAAATCACGAGATATTTTAATTGCGAATTTTGAGAAGCTAAAAGTATTTAAAAAACATATTTGCCTTAGAATCATCACAAATAGAAATTAGAAATTTACATGTCGAATGTTAGAAAACTTGAAAAATTGCGACACCTATTCAATGACATTACAAAAATACAACAAACGTTGTAATCTTTCCTACAAATTGAATAAAAAAATTAGCACCGCTTATGAAAAGGATAGCAATTCAAAGAATATGAACCCATACGAATAAGCAGCTAAACTATGTCCATTGGACCTAGTTTAGTGAAACCACGCGCGTTGTCTCAATAACTAAGAAAAGATAAAATTAAGAAACGTTCTTGAGACAACGCGCGTGGTTTCACTAAACTAGGTCCAATGGACATAGTTTAGCTGCTTGTTCGTATGGGTTCATATTCTTTGAATTGCTATCCTTTTCATAAGCGGTGCTAATTTTTTTATTCAATTTGTAGGAATTTATTTAAGCATCTGTCAAGGAATATTTCACATTATTTGTAAAATTCTGCAAGAATTTATTTATTATTTTATTTATATATTCATGCTGGATGAAAGAATATTCATATGTTAGTACATTTTTGAAATTGATTGTTTTGTAACCATTCATTTTATTTCGATAAAATTACGAAATAAATTACAAAGAGTTTAGGGTTATTACCTCTTTCTACCTCAGTTTGTATTCTAGTTTTCGAATTACCTTCTATCGTGTACCCCGCCAATAGTTCTGTAGATGCATTCAAATTTATTTTGCGATGGTGCCGTACCGACTAACTTCAATCGATTCAAAATTTAAGTGAATTGCTGCTTTTAAGTTTTGTCTATGTGACCTGCCGACGTACTTCGACAACGATTTTCAACATGGCATAACAAATAATGTTTTATTTACTTACAACGAAGATCAATAATACCTGTTATTAAGTATTGTAGTTATCTATGTGAAAAACGAAATGCCCAGAAAGTATGCAATGATTTGAAACTATAACAATAACATCGCTACTATAATTTGTAGGATTCTACAAAGTGCTGGTAGAGGATAAGCTGATTTCTACAAATGGTCTGAATAGTATATCAATAGTTCCCTCAAATTCATTGCCTAGATTATGCATCGTATTGGTTAATGAATGTGTCTGATAGTTAGTTGTGTATGTATTGCAGAAAATTTTAAATTTTTTCTTGTGTTCCTAGTCGTTATATGGAATTTAAATGATGAATTTTATTCAAATTTAATTATTGATATTTTAAAATTAAATTGAATTATTGATTATTTTAATTTAATTTAATGATTGATTATTTTAATAATTGATTATTTTTATTATTGATAATTTTGATATATGATTATTTTAATTTGAATTAAAGGATTAATTGTTTTAATTTTATTTAATTATTGATTATTTAAATTTAATTTAATAACTGATTATTTTAATTAACTTTGATTATTGATTATTCAAATACAATTTAATGATTGAATATTTTAATTTCATTATTGTTTATTTGAATTTAATTAGTTTTTGATTATTTAAATTAAATTAAATTGTCGATTATTTTAATTTAATTATTGATTATTTAAATTAAATTAAATTATTGATCATTTTAATTATATTAAATTATTAAATATACAAAATAAAGAGTTGATCTACATATAAGCTTAATTTTGCAGTACCTAACAAACAATATGGCTGTGTAGAGATTGGTCTGTAAATTCATAATACATATGAATAAAAATTATTTATTATAAATTTAAGAAATATTTACTATAAAATGAAGAAATAATTATTTGTTATAAATTGAAAGAGCTTAAAGCGTTTAACTTCTTTAAACTTTCCGCAATCTGCTCAAAAAGCAGTTTTCAAGTTACCCTTGACATTTAAGGTTTCTATTACAAATTTATCGCATCCTTTCACTTTTTTTCTATTTGGATATTAAAAATCCACAGAATATTTCAGTGAATTTAATATGCTCACGATTTATATTGAAAATGAGATAAATAAAATGATTATAAACACAGCGTAGACACTTAAAGTAGATTATCAAGAAAGGGATCAAGATCAAAGGTAGTGCAGAACAAAATAATGCTTTATTCTTTGAGAGAATTGAGAGAAGCGAGCAAATGTTTCTCAGGTAAAACTTTCCAATTGAATTTTATAATTTAATTTATTTATAGCAAACTTCTGGAAACTTGTTTTGAAGATATAATATTAAATGTAATATTATTATTCATGTAAACGTAATTATGATAATGTTTTAAGATGAACCTCAGAGTTCTAGAACATAATGATTACGTACCAGCTTTTGTAATCTGAAAACATAATCTAGCTTTTCTTTGAAGGAGCCTGGTTTTAAGGCTGTTGACTCAAAAGCCGGAGGTAGCGGGCTCAAATCCCAGAGTGCGCAAGTATTATTTAATTTTTTTTTTTTTTTTTACCAAAGACAAACATTCCCGGATTACGAATTACCTGAAAATATATTTAAATTTTCTACTATCACAACAGTAATCGGAAAATGTTGCTTGGGTTGTGATGGAGGACTTAGCCAACCGAGGAATTGAATATACTACGCCTGGGTGGGGGACCCAAACGCGATGTTAACTCAGCCACAATTATTCGATTTATTTGTGTTATTTCACAATTTATTAATTAAAAATAATTCAAAGCATATCTTTGACATGTTCCAGAGTGGAATATACTCTCAGTATCGCCCTGATGTAATACAACGATTCAGAATTGAAACGTTGCTTGAAATGGCTTTGGCCGCGTTTGGTGACCATTTCTGAACAACGAGATACTTCTCCACCTTCCTCTTCCCCGTATCCTACCCGACCCCACTACCTTCAGCCTCACAACAAACCCCAATTGGGGATACCATAGTCTCACTGGCTCCAGACAGTTGGGAGTAGTTGGGACTCTTAGCGTTGCGGTTTCACATAAAAAAATAACATCGCATCAGTTTTTTTTATCCATTTTATTTATCAAAGAACAGGTTTATAACTCTTAAGTAAATAAGATATAAGTTTTTCTAATTTAAAAAAAATTATTTTCCTTTTAAATTTTGGAACAAAGTTTACGAATATACTTTGCCCGGTCACATAAATTAATTATACAAAAAAATTCCAATACAAGTATGTCATACTTTAAACCGGCATAACGCTGATACCTCCATTCTAATATTTTCAAATTTCGAATAAACGAAGCTTTCACAAAATAAGGGTAACATGAAAGCTCCCAGGGTCTGGACCATATCGGTTGAATTGAAAAAATACACGGAAAAAGGATAAACAGACCTCATCGACCGATCGATCCTTCTCGAATCGCGTAGAAAACAACATCAGAAAGGAATCATTAATTTGGTTATTGAATGCTCGTAACAGAGACTCAATTTTCAGGTTTTGGAAAGCGATATAATTTTAATGATACAAATAACATATAAAAACGTAATTTCTTATGTAAAAATAATCATGTTGTTTAGAGAAAACTATAGATATATTTAAAGTAAATTATTTCCGAATCGTGTATAATTTGTTTCCAATCTTATATTAACCGGTAATTGGTTAAATCATTTTACTTCAAAATAGTTGTAACTTTTTTGGTCTGTCGCGGTGTTACAACACGGAATAGTTATAAAGCCAAGAGCATTTGGTCTATAAAAAGTGTTAAGTTCGTACAAAAGTGTTAAGTGTTAATTTTTGAAACCATCTTTGTGGATTTGTAAAAAAGCTATTTTTTATAAATAATTTGTAATGAAGCGGCTTTAACATTTTGAAATATACCACACTCGCATATTAATAATAATAATAGCAGCTAGATGAAGGTGGTTTGTAAGTTATAACAGCATAACTTACAAACCAACGTCGTAACTTAAGTTTTAAGTACTTCTATCCCAACTTTTGCGAATTGTTGAAGAACATGAATATTAGCTTTGAAGGATTAATTCATCTGTAACTAATAGGGAGGGTTCGTTAGCAAAGTTACGGATATATGAGTGGAACTAGAAACGAGGATAATGGTACCATGATAACTCAACACAGTGACAATTCAACACACTTTTAAAAAGTGATGTAAAGTCATTAGAAACGACGAAAAAAAGTAACCTACTTAACCCAGTTAATAAAGTTTTTGTTTCATCACTTTCCGCGACTTTATATTACTTTTTAAAGATGTGATGAATTATCATTGTGATGATTTATCCGGTCACCGAGTATAATATATCTCGTCCTATGCTGTATCATCATTGTAATAATGATTATAACAGGTTATTTCGCGTTAAAAGCCCGTCGTGTAGTGTAATTTCGTGGACTTAGGTTTAAATTTTGACTAGTTTTAATACGACCAATAAACAAACATGGGTATTTTGTGCGATGCTTTTTTGGTGGATAAAAATATAGATCTATTTTAAAATGTATTAAGTGCTTTAATTTTTTCGAATTTATGAAAAATCTGTGTATGTTCGCGTATGTGCGCGCAATTACCACCACTTACTACATGTTGAATGAATGCATTGTCATCGACAACGAGTCCATCTGCCGAGTTTCAGCTCCATCGGATGTCGGGAAGTGGGTTAATTTCTGCTATTTTATATCTAACCATTTTTTTTATTTTGCGATTACCTTGAGAGATGTATTATCAACTTGTAGAATTCATTAAAATCCAAATCTAGTTGTACCCACACAATAAATAAAATATGTCTTTTTATATTGAAATTTTTGAGCTCCGCGGATTTTCGGCAATCCTCGATAAAGGAAAGAAAATGCGTAGTCCGTCGTTTCAGGCCTCGGAAGGACATTACTAGCCACAAAAATCATATTCCATTACAGGATACGAAAATATTAAAAATGACAATATCTCGAAAACTAGGGACATTTTACTGAAGTAATATTCTGATATTTCGGTTCTTCATGAGTTTGCATAGCAACCCTCCAAGGGATAAGGTTGACTTTTGAGACACCTCTATAAAGTTATTATTCCGAAATGTAAAAGCTTAGTTAATGATTGCTGACCATAACAATACATTATAAAGTTAAAAGTTAAAATCGTTGAACAGGTACGAATATTTTTTTTATATACTACCTCACTAGGCTAAGTCTGTTCCAAGGTGGTATGTATTTATTTATTTATTAAACAAATAGTATATAACAATAAAATCATTATCCGCTCATCTCACTAGAGAATTCCTGATGTTATGGAAAAAATATATATTGTCAACCAATATAAGATTTTACTCCCTTTTGAACTTTATACTGAAAACGAAAAAGAACACCAAAAGTGTACTAAAAAGAGAATTAAAAAATCGTAAATTCGCCCCCCAAATGAATAAGCATTTATTTATTATTAATACCCCAAACTAGGAAAATGGTGGAAACAAAAATAATAAAATATAAAAAGAAAATATGAGAAAATATAAAAATATATATTAATGCGTAAATATATATATGTATATATAGTTGTGTAATATGTATACATATTAACGACACGCTTAAAACAAATCAGCATGAACTGCAAAGATTTTGACTAGCTAATAAATTATTGTTTATAGCCCTCTTAAACAATATTACGTCTCTTTCATAAAATTGATTAGTTTCACTGTGCGGTTTATTTTATGGGCACTTTTCCCGTTGAACGTTTGTGACACCGCGTTGTATCGGGGAAATAAATCTGCACGGGGGAATTGTGAATTTACGGTTCTTGTATCGTGTTCAATCGAGGATGCCTTTCTTCAGTGAGCACTCGAATTGTCTAGCCTTTTTGTACGCACTTCTTATAGACATATTCTTTTCACCGAAATGGAGGCTTTTTTCCATCTATTCGCTTTTTTTCTGGACAATACGTTGTGCTGAAAAGAAAAATTATTCCCCAGACGGGGTTAAATAATTCGCTCAGTGTGAACTTTTTGGGTAGGGAAGTATAATATTCCGTGGAAAGACAGTATTTTGGGTAGGGAAGTATTAGATTCCGTGGAAATACAGTATTTTGGGTAGGGAAGTATTAGATTCCGTGGAAAGACAGTATTTTGGGTAGGGAAGTATTAGATTGCGTGGAAAGAAAGTATTTTTAAATCGGAATTTAATTTTTTTTCTAAATAAGTTAGACATTAAATAGCGAAAATTTTGCAATGATGATGGACTTATCTAGCAGATAATTGTTACCCGGCACTTTGTTAAATGGCCACTCGGTTACACCACTACTTTGGCCTGGAAATGTTTTTATCAATGTTATTTACCACAATATACAAATCTCATTTTTAAAGTTAATAAACGACAATACACTCACGCTCTACGCAGCACTAACATATCAAATTTGAAATAGTTAAATGTTGTAACGATTCGTTACACATTTATGTGAGGGGAAGGAATCGAGTCCACAACCTGCTGGAGTCTGGAGATTACATACACCTCGAAGAAGGAGAAAATTTATTTTTCTTCATTTTATATTTAAAGCTGCCAGTAAAAACGATTTTATCCGGTGTTATACTTTCAAACTTCAGCCGTACTAGCCGTTACAAGTTGGGAGGGGGTATGGGTACCGCCGCCCCGGGAACCATTTGTTGGATAAAGTTATAATGGACAAGTAGTTTGCTAAGTTTGGTGACATAACAGGGAAGCCCTGATTCATTGGGTGAGGTTTTTCTGGGTTTTGGTGACGGATGCGTTTACCTATCGGGAGAGACTGGCCGAGGGAGACCCTTTTACCTCTTCAGCCGGATTCTCTCGACCAATCGCCTTGCACCGCACTGGGAGGAATGGATTCCTACGTCCGTCACTCCTGGACACATTGATTTCCAGATTCCTACCCACTCCTCATATCCTTTTCCTTCCTAGAACTTCCTCTCCTTACATTTTTTTTCCTCAGGACCTACTATGTAGAGCTTATGTAAAATAAAATTTTTTCGCCACGAATTTTCCAAGATACCACACAACAGAACAGATGTTCTAGCACAGCATAGCATGTCAAGAGGAATGGTGCTATTGAATGATATTTCTGAAACGGTAGATATATTAAATTATTCTTTCAACATGAGAAAGTTGGAAATCTTGTACGGTATATTTATTTTATTGATACATGATTTAGAGAGTACATGTGGTTTTTTGTGATGTTTCACCCTCCATGCTAGGGATGACCCTGTGTTATAGCGGGTGAATTTTACATTTTGCGGACATAGAATCTATACATTACCATAGTATAAAATAGAAAAATGATGTATAGCTAGTTTGGGTTGCAAGAAGGGTTTCATGATAACTCAACACAGTGACAATTCAACACGCTTTTAAAATGTGATATAAAGTCATTAGAAACGATGAAAAAAAATGTTTTTAACCTAATCTAACCTAACCTACATAATCCAGTTAATAAAGTATTTGTTTCATCACTTTCCATGACTTTATATAACTTTTTAAAGATGTGATGAATTATCATTGTGATGATTTATCCGGTTCCATGATAACTCAACACAGTGACAATTCAACACACTTTTAAAATGTGATATAAAGTCGAAGAAGAGGATGGAGAAGTTGGGGAATTATAAGAAGATGAAAAATTTGAGAAATTATTAGTAAATAGATCACACTAATTAATTATGTACATACTATACCGCTAAGTTAGGGAATGAAGATATATTATGTTTTGTCTGAAAAGTGGTTAAATTGATAGAGTGTAGAATGAATTAATGTATAATTAATCTGTAGTACAATAAAACACGGCAAAAGAAAACGGCATATCTCTGGGAAAGATCCTATGCAATATTATTATATACTCTGTAAAGACTAAAGAAATTTTTATTCCGAGGTTTTTCCATTATCAATAACTCGTTTAATATGAAAAAAAAACAGTCATAACGTCGAAGAAAAATATAATACTCGTAGTTTCCTTATTTCTCGATCTCGGGTTCTAGATCTATTCCTGAAAGATTGCGATGGTTCAGTATTCTTAAGATACGTTTGTATTTTTTGAAAAAAGACAAGAATCAAGATATTTCTATTCTTATAGACTCACTTTTCATACATTTCAAACCTTTTTAATGGGAACGCTGGAAAAGCTGGACCCATTAGGCTAGCAACGCGTCCCATTTTCTTACTGCGGGGATTTTGTAGCTTGCTTAGTTCGATCATCTCCAGAAAAGTTCCCACAAAAAAACTCAACACATAAACACTCCACAAGGTTCACAGAAAACTTATTAATCCCAAAAGCAAACAAAAGTATATTTCAAAAAGGACCACAATACATGGCCATTAAAGTATATATTAACCTTCCACGTAGCATCAAACAAATAACCCACATACTCAAATTTAAATCATCAATAAAAATATTTCTTTTAAACAAATGTCACTACACCTTACATAAATTAAATACCTATGTTTTATTTTATTTTTATTTACATACATTTTTTAACATAATATAATTGTTGGGTTATGTAATATAATGTGTATTTGTTGGGTTATGGTATAAGAAATAGGATGTAACCTATAAGCTATACCCTAATACTCTGTACTCTTTTACTACCCTTGTACTTTGTATTTTTGTGCAATAAATATTTTTTTGAATTTTTTGAATTTTTTGTAGTACCTGGATGAATGGATTTTATTCTTGGTTTTTTCTCATGTTGTGAACTTTAACTGAGAATGCCCTATAAATATGTACAATTCAAACATATTTTTCATTGGTGATTATTAATCCAGAGGTGATGGGTTCTATTGCCGGCGTGTGCAAATAATTTGATTTAATTAATTAACGGTATTTCACGATTAAATAATGTATTCTAAGATTTTTCACAAAAATGGCGCTATACAAGTTTTAGAATTATTTATTTATTTAAACTTCTCACTTACGTGAGAACTATCCAGTTACAAAAACTCAGTTAAGTTACAGACAAAAATCTACAAATTACATACATACAGGTAAAAATGCAATTAAATACAGGTTACGTACAATTAAAAAACCAAACAAATAATAATATAAAATTATACATAAGTTCAGTAAATGACAAATAGTATTAGGGGAGAGATAAGAGACACGAGAGTTCCAGTGATACATAATATAATTATCTAAACATATTATTTAGCAGCAGCAGAACATTTTTTTTGAATCTGTATAGATTATCGACGAAAATATCTACTTCAGCACACTCAATCTTATTATACAGTAGAAAAATTTGGGTCAGAGGGCTAAAAGAGGCGATATTATTTTTGAATATATTTTTATTTTATTTATTTTTTAATTTATTTAATACATGTTACATTATTATGAAATTTACATAAAGTAGATATAATGAATCACCATACTAGGCGGCTGCCTGTTTCATGGTGACCAATTGAGTGTAATTAATTTGTATGAAATATGAAATCTAGTGTAAACATATGAAATTAGTAACTATAGATGAAGCTAAAATTTTGGAAAAATTGTAATAAAAAGTAGAAGATAGAAATTAGAAAGGAGAAAGAAGTAAATTAGCATTAGATTGTAAAAATGTACATAATTATATATATAATTTTTAATATGTGTGCATGCAAGCACACATGTGTATATAGCAGAAGACATACCTATATACATATAACAGCACATGTATACATACACCCATATGACGCATCCTCACGCATATAAACAATATATACACCTCTATCTGAGTACTTGGAATAGGCTACTAACACTATAACAATCACACATCAAAAAATCCCCGAGCGCTTTCCTGAAACTGTCGTATTTGGCTATTGATTTTATTTCTAAGGTTAAATTATTGAATATTTTTGGAGCAAGAAAGTTAAACTGTCTTTGTGCCATTGAGGTTTTTATTGGGGGAATAGAATAATTCGATTTGTTGGAATATCTTGTATTATGGGTCGATTCAAAAATATTTTTTTTCGTATGTTTGAATTTATAGTAGGAGGATATGTTTTTGACGTATAAGGATTTTATGTTGAGTACTTTGAAGTCGTTAAATAAGTCCTTCGTGGGGTGAATATAGTGTACTTTGTAAATAGTCCGCATTATCAATTTTTGAGCTTTAATTAATGGATCTAATATCGTGTTAGAGCATCCTCCCCAGACTATTATACCGTAAGATATAATTGATTGGCATAAAGAAAAGTATACCGTTTTTAGTGTATTTTTATTTAGAATATTTCGTAGTGACCTGAAGATATATGCCAGTTTCCGTATACGGTTTGTAACATTTATTACGTGATCTTCCCATCGTAGTTTATTGTCAATTATTACACCCAAATATTTAATGGAATCTACTCGTTCTAGTGGATTGCACAGACAACTAGAGTTATCTCTACAAGAATGTATTTTTAGTGTATGATTGATTGAAGGCTGACTCGGAATATTAAGACTAAACGTTATATATTTCGTTTTAGTTATGTTTAAGGTGAGTAGATTATCATCCAACCACTGTTTAATAATTTGCAATGTTAGATCCGCTCTGTGAAATGTTTCTTCCCATGTCTTACTTTTTAGTACTAGGGCAGTGTCATCGGCGAAAGTGATTATATTGCCATCAATAATAGATAGTTTACATAAGTCATTGATATAAATGAGAAAAAGTGTGGGACCGAGTACACTGCCCTGTGGCACACCAAAGTTAATGCTAGTTGAATGGGATGGTTTATGCGATGGTAGCTTAACACATTGCTTTCTGTCTGTGAGGTACGATTTCAACCAATAAAATGCCTTATTCTTTATTCCGATTTTTTTGAGCTTGGCTAGAAGGATTGGATGAGATACTGTATCAAATGCCTTAGCTAAATCCAGAAATATTGCCAGACATTTATCACCTTTGTCTAAGGCTTGTGTTATATGTGATGTTAGTTCTAAAATAGCTGAATCTGTATTGAGTCCTTCTCTAAAGCCATACTGGTTTGACGAGAGTATGTTATATTTTGTAAGATGGTCGATAAGTCTTTTTTTTACTATTTTTTCAATAATTTTTGATAGTGATGATAATATAGAAATTGGTCTGTAGTTTGTTATGTCAGTAGGATTTCCGGACTTAAAAATTGGTTGAACTAGGGCAAGTTTGAGTTTGTTTGGGAATTCACCTTTAGTGAGACTGAGGTTGATGATATGTACTAATGGGTGGATTATAAAGGGTTCAACTGTTTTTAGTATAGTTGAGGAAATTTTGTCATGATTGCACGAATGAGAGGGCTTTAATTGTCTAATGGTTTGAGAAATTTCATCGTAGTTGGTCGAGTTTAAGGTGAGTATATTATCTGTTTCACTGGCAAATTGATTGATAATGTCGGCAAGGGCATTTTCATCGGTTGATGTCTTATTTAAAATCTTTGATGCTAGATTGTTACCGATATTGCAAAAGTATTCATTTATGTGATTGGTCACAGTGTCTGGATGGTCATTTAGGGAGGTGTCTTGGCCGTTGATGTTTAATTTATTGATTGGTTGTACTGGGTGATCAGTGTTAGATATTTCTTTGACGATATTCCAAATTTGTTTGTTATTATTACCGACTCTGGACAGTTTTTCTTTGTAGTAGTTTTCTTTTGTGGTTTTAATGATATTATTACATATATTTCTGTACTTTTTATAAAATATTTGGGCTTGAATGTCTGGATTATTGAGTAAGTTTTTGTGAAGCTTGTCCCGTTTTTTAATACAAAAAATTAGGCCATCTGTTATCCATGGTTTCAGTTTTTTATTTTTTGAATTATTCACATGGGATTCTTCAGTGACATCCTCAATATATTGCAAGAGAGTTTCAGAGAAGGTATTAAAAGCAATGTCTACGTCTGTGGAGTTTAGAGTGGAGAGCCAATTTTCTAAAATAATTTTAGAAGTTAGTTTCTCGAGATTAATGTGTTTCTTTTTTATATTACTACGTGACGTTCCGGTAGTGGGTTTATTATGCATAAGACCAATTGCTATTGAGAAATGGTCCGTTATGGTTGATTGATATATAATTCCCTTTGCATTTTTTTTTGTTCGTAGAAATATGTGATCAATACATGAGTTACTAGTATCAGTTACTCTAGTAGGAGCATTAATATAAGAAATAAGCCCGTGTTGAGTCATGAGATTTTTATAGTCGAGAGTTTGTGATGCTTTTGGTTTAAGTAAATCTATGTTAATGTCACCGATCACCATTAGCTCTTCATTTGGTGTACAGTTAAATAAGGCCAAGTCTAAGGATTTAAGGAAGGATGAAATATTTTGGTGTTTAGGTGACCTGTATAGTGCAAGAATTGTGGTTTGGATGGTTTTTATTTTAAGGCAGTTGGCATTATCAATGATTAATTCAGAGATAATCGGGTCCAGCTCAGATTTTACACAGACAATTACTCCATCTGACTGTGTCTTATTATTTTGTGTATTGAAAACTGTAAATCCTGTAATGTTTTTGTGAGTGTAATTTGATTTGATCCAACATTCAGTTAAAATTATTATGTCAAAAATATTATTCAAATCGGCAAGTGTTACAAGAAGGTCATTATAGTTCTTATCAATGCTTCGAATGTTTGTTGAGAATATCTTTAATCGTTTATAGGGTTTTAGAATATTTATGCACTTTGAGGCATCATTGGTTTCAGGAGAAATCACGTTACCGTGGTTTTCTATTTGTAGATTAATATCAATCATTTCGTTTGACTAGTACCAGCTAATTGTATCACGAGCATGTATGAAGAGTATGGGTAAGCGTGATGAATAGATAAGAACAAGGTTAGTGAACAAAGATGTAATTAAAACAGAGTTAGAGCATTTCCAGTAACTTTCTTTCCAAGATTTAAATAGTATTGAGGTAAATGTATTAAGTGTTGTCAAGAAACAACCGCAAATATTAATATTGGTGAGAAATATTCGTGTTAATAAAAGTGGTATTATTTGTTTATATGGTGAGAATGTCGAAAAATAGGGTAAAACATTAGAATTTGTGACAGTAGTTATGTCAAAACTAGAGGAATCTGTTAAGGAAGGTATGAACACATTATTTTGGGTAAATACATTATTGATGGTGTAAATCATATAAAAACATGTGAGTAGGACAATACGTATAGAATGATCTACTGTTTTCTTATAGAATATTAAAGAGTCTTTAGTTTTTACCAAAATTAATAAACTATGGTAAGAGTAATTACAAGATAGATTAGCAATTTTTGCAATAGTTATGCTGTTACAAGAAAGTACAAATATGTTAATTTGAATGGTTAATAAATGGAAAATAGTTGTATGGATCATACAAAAACATGTTAGGAAAAAAATATTTACAGAATGATCTATTTTTTTCTTGAATAATGTTAAAAAATAATGTGTTTGGATGATAAGAAGTAAAATATGGTAAAAATGTTTAACAACAATATTAGCAGTTATTACAAAAATTATGTTCATACAAGAGAAATCTACTAAAGAAGGTAAGAATACATTATTTAGAGTATTTAAATTGTTAAGAGTGATACGAGACAAAGAGAAACTTGCAAGGAAAATAATATTTACGGAATGAACAAATTTTTGCTTAAAGGGTACTGAAAAAACTCGAGTTTCAGACAAAGGAGATAAAATATAGTAAGAATAGTAAGTAGCAAGATTAGCAATTATTACAATAATCGTTCTGTTACAAGATAAAAATACTAAAGACAGTAAAGATGCATTATTTTTTGTATATACTTTGTTACTAGAGATCCGGCACATATAAAAACTTGCGAAAAAAAAGATATCAGCCGAATGATTATTATTATTATGTAGCACAGTAAAGAATGAAATACCTTTTATCAACCGTCACAGTGATTGACGTTTTTGTCGATCGAGATCAAGGACATTTTTTATTGTGATGATTTTGGAGGTGTCCGTTTTTCTCAGCAGAATACGCCCCGAAGCCGTCCAGGAGTGTTTATAATCGTTTTCTTTTGAAAATTTTTTTGTTTGCGAAAGTAGATATTTTCCTTTTTGTGTCAGGTGTTCGGACACATAAATACTTTTGGCTTCTTGTGACAGTCCTAGGTCCTCTGTGTTTAGTTTATTTGTGGTAGTCGCAGTGGATTTTTTATATGCTTTAATTTTGTTAAGAAAATCACCACGTGATTTAATATTATTGAAAGACACTATTAATGATCTGGGATTCTTCTCGGACAGTTTCGGTCCTAGCCTATATATTTTCGTAATTTCAGATTGTAAGGGTAGTGCGGTATCTCCATGGTTAATAATTTTGGATATTTTTTTTATTGTTTCAATATGATTTTCAGTGTTTGATTCTGGAATACCTCTTATATCGATATTGCATATTTGGTTTAGGTACTCCAGTCGGTCAATTTTGTCTTCTTGTTGGGATATGGTATTTTGTAGGATAGAATTACGCTTATTTAATTCCATCATATCAGTATTGACTGTTTTCTGTGATTGTTCAATGTCAATTATGCGCTTTTTTAAATCATCCTGTTGTTCCGATATAAATTGTATTGATTTAATAATTTCTTGATTTTGTAAGATGATCGATTCATATTTTTGGGCATATGAGTGTAGTTTTTTTTCAACAAATTCCATTATATCAGTTTTAAAATTGGATAGTTCATTAATAAATAATCCTGAAGTAAGAAGCCCATTGCCATCTGTGGTTGTAATTGATAAAATATCTGTGCCTTTTGGCTGGACGGGTGCAGTTTTTGGTGATTCACTCATCTGTTTACCTTGTTTGACGATAGATGGCTCTTCATCATTTAATAATAATAAATCATTTTTTGTCATCTGCTTCAGTTTATTTTTTGGATGTTGAATGCATTTTTTACACTTCCATTGTGTATTTCTTGCACTTCGACGGGAGGATTCCACAATTTCCGCACAGCCGAGATGATAATTGCTTTCACAGAGACAACAGCATACAAAGTCTGATGGGGTGTCAATATTTCGTTGACATATGATGCACTGAGTATTCATTTTGGATGTTGTTATAAGCGAGATCTACGTAAAAAATGATTTTTAGATGATAGCTTTCAATATAAGATGGTAATCACTTTAGTTGACACTTGTTTACTTTATAACGGCAGAGTTTTTTTTTCCGAAAAGATTGACACTTGGTGACAGTTTTGTACTTGGGGTAAAAACAGTAAAAAACGCAACTCCGTGAGATAAGAATACACAGGTGTGATGCGCGATCCTCAACTTATTATAAATTAAAACTATAAACTTGGTACACTATCTTTTTGTTTGTTGATTTTGTATTTGTTTAATGTGGACATAGAGAGACGTCAACACTAGACTGGGTGGGTATGAATGGGTGGGTATGAATGGGAATATGAATGAGTGGGTATGAATATTCAGGTGGAAAATGCTATGGTGTCTTAAACAATGGGAATTGGGGACATTTATTTCAATATTGCTAAGAAATAATGAGGTATCAAGATGGCCGTGGATAATTTTATGCAAATATATTAGGTCAGTCTTCAAGCCTTCTTATTTTAAGTGTATTAATGTTAAAGTATTCACGACGTGCGTCGTATATTATTATTGTGTTATTTGCGGCACGTTTCAGAGTAATGTATACTCTCAAAATCACCCTGGTGTAAGGCCAATAATCAGAACAGAAACGACGCTTTGAAATGGTTCAAATACAAACAACAACAACAGTGACACGGTGAGCACATCAAATATTCGCTCTATACAAATTAATAGAAAACCAGTGAATTTATATACTCAAAAGCAGCGAAAAGTATATTAAAACGTGGCTTCAATTGCCCAAAAGTGTAACTGGTCTTACATCTTTAAAAAAAGTGATTTTAAAGTGTCAAAAGTGAAAACAAAATAATAATTAAAAGTGACTCAGTGCGAATATCTGGAAGATTATTATTGCTACCTGCCTTGTCAAACTTACTGTCTCGCAGTGTATTGTAACTACATAAGTACTCATAGACATATTACATAGGTACTCGAAGTAAACCAACTTTTCAGGGGAGTGAAACCATTGCAGTTAAATAATTAAATAAAAATAATAACCTTTTTTCTACTTGCAATCCAATTTTTACCATAATGGATGTCGAATCATTTATAACAAATGTAGAAAATGCTGTGGCTGCATTTAATACCTGTTTAACGGATCCAGCAAATAAGTTCACGAAAGACCAAATAACAAAACTAACCCCAATTACAAGTCATTTCTTAATAGCTATTGGTAGATTGGCGCAAACGGTGTCTAATAAAACTGCTAGTCTAGAGGGTGAATTACGGGCTTATAAGGAAATCGGAATAAATATCCCAGCCCCACAAAACAACCTCGACATTTGCGAGGTAATTTCTGAAATTAATGAGCGTATCGAAAGAGCTAAAAACATCATTCTTTGTAATATACCCGAAAGCACTGAAACGACTGCGGCCAACAAATTAATAGATGACAAAAACAAGGTAACGGTTTTAATCTCTGCTCTCGATGATACCGCAAACCGTGATATGCTACGTGTTTACCGCATTGGAAAACCAAGTGTTGAAAAACCAAGGTCCCTTAAAATAGAATTCAATAACTCCACAACATCCAGAACATTACTAAGTAAACGTCATCTTTTAAAAAACAACACAAGGATATACCCCGATGCTACAATTTTTCAACAAAAACATCTAAAAAATCTAAGAGAAGAACTGGAAAAACGAAAGACAAATGGCGAAAATGATATTACTATAAAATATGTAAACGGAAACCCTAAAATAGTGCAAACACCGCCAAAAAACGATGCAAACTCAAGATATACTACCAGAACGCGCGGGGACTACGCACCAAATTAAATGAACTACGTTCTACAATATCGCTACACCATTACGACGTATATGTGCTGACAGAAACTTGGCTCGACTCGGAAATAAAATCAACAGAACTCGGACTCAACAACTACAAAATTTTTCGCTGCGATAGAAACTCTACATCCAGTTCCAAAACAAGGGGAGGCGGAGTACTAATTGCAATAAAGAAGAAATTGATGTCAAGAAAACTCAAAACAAAAAATAATACACTCGAACAACTATTTGTACAAATTGATACCACTGTAGAAAAGATAATAATTGCAACTTTATACACACCGCCACTATCTGATGCCGGAAACTATCGAAGCCACAGCGAAGACGTTGAAAATCTACTCTACAAATATCCTAACTCTAAAATTATTATTCTCGGGGATTACAACCTCCCTAACCTAAAATGGAAAACAAGTGATAGTGGTTTCATTGTTAATGAAAGTCAAAATGATCGTGCACGTGAGATTTTAGATATGACAAATTTTTTAAATCTTTTACAACATAACTTTATATACAACATAAATGATCGCTTACTAGATCTAGCAATATCAAATTATCCTAAATTGTTCATTGAGAAATGTAATGATCCTCTGTTACCTGTTGATAACCATCACCCCCCTCTTTATATTAAGTTAAATATATGTGGCGTCGAGCCGAAACCCGTTGAAAAAACTCTCAACTACAAAAAAGCAGATTTTGAATCTATAAATTCTCATCTTTCGCATGTTGACTGGTCTTTTTTGTCTGATGTTAATACTGACGATTCCTTAGAAAATCTATATTTAATATTCTCCACCACTATCAAATCATATGTACCACTATTTACTCCTAAAAAACATACATATCCAACTTACTTCTCATCAGAACTAATAGCCTCACTACAACAAAAAAAAATACTTCATAAAAAATTCAAAAAAACTCTGAAGAAAATCGACTATACAAATTTCAGTGAAAGTAGGAAAAAATGCAAAGATCTCTCTAAAATCTGTTATAAAACATATATAAATTCTATCGAGAACACAGCCTTAAACTCGAACAATCTCTGGAAATTTATTAAAAAAATAAACAACGACAGCACAGACGACAGAAATGCACACGGACGAAAAATACGCCAACAATACGCAAGACATTGTAAATCTTTTTTCTGACTTCTTTAAAAATGTTTATGATGATGAAACACTAGAAGAAAATATTCCTTCATACACATTCAAAAAAACCACACATTTAACAGACTGCTACATCACCGAAGAATCTTGCAAAAAAAAATTAAATTCCTTAGACATAAACAAGTCTGCAGGCCCGGACACCATCCCGCCAATTTTCCTAAAACAGTGCTCCTCCGTATTGTCTAAACCACTAACCATTTTATTTAACCACCTACTATCCTCTGGATATTTTCCCGTCTACTGGAAATCCAGCTATATTATTACAATATTTAAAAAAGGTGACGAGACTGACATTTCAAACTATCGACCAATATGCATACAATCTGTATTACCCAAAATCTTTGAATCTTTAGTTTTGGAAGAAATATATCCTACACTAACAAAATTAATAAATGACAAACAACATGGCTTCATTAGAGGTAGATCAACTACAACAAATTTACTACTGTTTCAAAACTATATATTGGAGTCTTTTTCTAAAAATAAACAAGTTGACTGTATATATACTGATTTTTCGAAAGCCTTTGATAAAGTGTCTCACAAAGTACTGATCCAAAAACTTCATGCTATAGGAATCAGAGCAAATATGTTAAGCTGGTTAAGTAGCTACATATCTGGTAGAACTTTACTTGTTAAAATAAAATCTTTTTTATCTAAACCATTTTTGGCCACTAGTGGCGTACCGCAAGGTAGTCATCTTGGCCCAATTTTATTTATTGTTTTTATAAATGACACAGTCAACTGCTTTGAAAATGTCAATGTACTGCTATTCGCCGACGATATTAAATTATATAAAGAAATAACCTCAATAAACGACTGTCAAGTTCTTCAATCTAATATAGACATGCTAAATAAGTGGTGTTCACAAAACAATTTATATTTAAATGTAGAAAAATGCAAAATTTTGACCTTTTCCAGAAAAAAAACATCACAATTTTTTGGCTATTCAATAAATAAAACAAATTTAGAAAGAGTAAAGGAAATGCGAGATCTTGGCATAATAATGGATGAGAAACTAGACTTTACGGCCCACATTCAACAAACTGTGAATAAGGGTATGAAAACATTAGGTTTTATATTAAGAACAATTAAAAACTTTAAATCTTTACAAATCATAAAACTATTGTACATATCCCTTGTTAGAAGCCTGATAGAACATAACTCCATAGTTTGGTCGCCCTTCTACAATGTACATATTCATAATGTTGAAAGAATTCAAAGAAAATTTCTACGCTTCGTCAATTTTAAACTTAACATCCCTTTAGAACACATAAATTACCAGTCATTATTGAATCATTTAAATATTCCGACATTAGAAAACAGAAGAAAAATAAACGACCTAACCTTTTTATTAAAATTATTGAACTCTAAATTCGATTGTTGTGAACTCCTGCATTTAATAAATCTACACATACCTACACGAACAACTAGGCAAATATCAACATTTTACATACATACATCTCATTCCAACTATAGTTTTCACTCTCCAATACAACGTTTACACAGTCTTGGTAACAAATACTTAAATAATATAAATGTATTTGACAATAATTTGAACTTGGCCAACTTTAAACGGAGTATGTGCGAACTATTTTTACATACTTTGTAAACTATTGTTATCAACTAATTTTATACCTTCTTATTAACATTATCGTTGATTTGGAGGATTTTGGCAAATTTTATATTTTTTGTCGCACTTATTTGCACTCTATCATACCTAATTTTTTAAACTCTTATATTTTATGTAACCTATATTTTGCTAAATCTGACATTTTTATATGTAATCTATATGTATTTTTTTTTATATAAAATGTATAACTAAAAAAATAAAGATGTACATTATTATATGTAAAAGCCCTATGGGCGTTTAAATGAAATAAATAAAAAATAAATAAAAAAAAATAAAATTGCTTTTAAGTTCTTTTTTAATTTAAATTGATTTTATATTTTTATTTAAAACTCTTCCACTGAAAATAATAAATTCACAATTGATATTTTTTGTGTTGAAACTATGTAAATTGCTTTTATATGTTCAATTTTAAATTGATAAATCATTGTCATTGTGTTGAAATTGTACTTCTCTTAAATTTAAAATTTTTGATTATTTTAATTTGTGCTCCCTATTTTTCCTCTTTTCCACCTCCTTCCCGACTCTCTTCAGCCTCACAACACACCTCGATTGGGGATGCCGTAGTCCACTGTTTGCTGACAGTTGCGACTCTTGTGCTTCATATAAAAAATATAAAGAATTTTAAAGTAGGAATTTACCTGAACATATGATAAAGGGATTTGTTTGATTATAATTGTGAACAGAAACGAGCATTTTCACGCCTTTAAAATTACACTTGTCATTTGCCCGTCCGTTATCGAAACGAATCATTTGAATACAAAATGCATTAAAAATTAATGTCATGTTATGTTGGGACCGATTTAATGTGCTTTTGATAAAAGCAAAATGGTCGCATACCACACAATAATATTGCTAGAGTTAACAGACATTAATGCAAAATCAATTTCGTTGAAAATTTAAACGGCGTTTTAGAGCTGTGTGGATTTTGTTTTCAGTTCGGGTTAACCTTTTAGATGCCGGTAAACGATTAATCGGTATTTTGTTTGAGAAAATAACGAAAAACAACAAAATAGATGGTCTTCTCCCTTAATCGAATATAATGATAGTATGCATCGTAAAATTTTTAAACTGGAACGTTTGTGCATATTTCTTTAAAAAATTGTTTTCATAAAATATCTTCCCATGAGTACCTATTGTAATTGTTTTCATTTTGAAAAATATATTACCTACTATCTTTTTTTTTCACCAATGTAGTGTAATAGTAGCAAAGCAAGTTATTTGCGTGATCTCTAAATAGTATAAAATAAAGTTGCTATCCGCATCTGTCTGTTTGTGGGCTTAGTTCTTCTAAACTAAGAAACGGATTTTGATATGGTTTTTACCATCATTTAGAGATTTTTTTTCGAAAAGTTCTTAAATATAACACATGCATATATATTTATAAAAGTAGATGAAATACTCCGAGCAACGCCTGGAACATGTCAGCTAGAAAAATATATTAAGTTTTAATTTAGTTGAAAAACCTCGAAAAATACCCCTTGCCGGTAGAAGTAAGTTTTATTTGTCACTCCATTGCATTTTTAATAACAAATAAAAAAAAATTATATAAAGAGTGGAGGACTGCATATTACAAAATGAACTACACATTTGATCAATCAGATTGTTAATACCCGAACGTATCTTCTCTCCCTATAATTATAATTAAACAATTTTTTTTTTATAATTTGGGCAGAATAGGCATAAGCGTTAGCCGTGGAATATCTCACCTAGATCAATCAAAAAAGCTCGGCGCACAGAGGGTTAAGCGAAATTTAATCGGAAGTGTTCGAGCGAGCAAACGAACGATACTGAAGTGCTTAACGAGAAGCCATAGAATCTGGGAATACGTTTATTAACCGATCCTTGTTAGCAGCTGTTTCCCTGGGCTTTTTTGTGTAAGGAATAAAATTACCAATCTAAAAACCTAATTTTCCTCGGAAATTTTGAAGACTTGAAATGTAAAGATATTTTAAATGCTTATGCATAGTAAAATATGGTTCTTACCTATCTGACTTTCTACCCTTATCGAGCTTCTAAGTTTTTCATGGAAATTTAAAACGGTTCAACCAAGTTGGAAACCTACATTAATGCGTAAGGAGCTAAACCTAGAATTCTAAGGAAATGCAGAAATCTATTCGTTTGATCTTCTCGTCATCAGTGCTACAATCCTTGAAGTATTCTGACCGGCTGCATATAGGAAACGTCTCGAATCCTACCACTTTATTGCTGTTTCCCTCCAGCGTCTTGTGCTTTAGACCCCGTTATAAGCCTTCACAAAGAAGAAGAAGATTACTGAAGATGGTTTGAGAGGGAGATATGCAAATTCGAATGAAAAATGGAGCCCGCGACTGTAAAAAAACGATTAAAATTAATATTTAATAAAACACGGCTTATATAAAATAGAGAAAAATTCTGTGCTCGACATCTGAGATAAGTAGCATTTAAAGAAATAAAGTTATATTTTTATACCTTTAGCATGTTCAATAACAGAATCATATGTGTTTTTATAATTAATGTTGCATATATTTTTTGAGTAAAAAAACTTAATTCGAAAAGTATGTTACATGTCGGTAGAAAATCCAAAATTGTTCTTTTAAATTTATTTTGGCCTCACATTCAAATTTTAGTTTTGTATAAAATGTTTCCTTAGTTTAATTCCTCCCAGTCTCCCCCTACATCTCTCCACACCCACTTCCTCCACCTAACGATATCTAATTATTTCCGAACCTGAATATTTTTTAATTTATTTTGGTGATAATATATAAAAACATAATAACAATAATAATAAACATAAAACTCATTTCGGGAAAGATAACGTGAAAATGAAATTATTTTTACAATAAAATACGAATTTAAAAGGGAGTTCAATGAAGAGCGTACATAGATTTTAAAACAAGCTAGACAAACTTAACACAGTTATTTGAAAAATATTTCATAAATACATTAAGAAAGCTAACCAGAAATTAGAGAATTAAAAAGAATGTCACTGGTAATAAAACTGTAATTAATTTTAAGTTATTTTTGTTGTTTGTTTTTGGGGTGTTATGCCGTGTTGCGCTAACTAGTCTTGGTAGTTGTACAACATAACCAACTATACAACGGTTATTTGAAAATAACCGCAACTACGCTGTCGAGAGCTCGGTTATTTGGTTATTCGGTTGTGGATGTTGTTGGGTGGTTATGGTTAACTCGCAACTCACAACCATTTCGCAACTCGCAACCATCTCGCAACTCAAATCACCAATCACCACATCACATGGGCCATGGGCCGTTCAAAACTATTCTGACCATGACGAAAAGAGACGGCGCTATATGGGCTGCATGTTTATCTTTTTTTTCCTTTAGTGAGGCGAAACGAGATAGGCGTATATAGTTTGTAAGACGCTTGGACCTTTTTAGTACTTATTTAATTATCGTGGTGTATTGCGTTGCTTAGAACAATATTGTTAGATATTAAGTTAAATATGTAAGTGAAGTTTAAATAGTTATATATTTGTGAAAGTTTTGTTTTAAAATTGTGAATTTGTAAATATGGCAGGCAATATTTGAACCTATTTTGAAAAACATAATAATGCTGATAAAAAAGCACTGTGTAGATTGTGTAAACTTGTTCTAAGTTACAAAAGTTCTACGGGTAATTTAACTACCTATCTGAAAGTATAACATATTTCTGCATTTGCTGAATTTAAAAATGCAGGCCGTGTTGCGTTCTCACCACCTGAAGATCAAAGTGCAGTTCGCGATGTATGTACTCGCGCTGCATATATAGAGATATCGCTATTCCTTTTAGTGGGTCACAAACTAAACCGATACTTAATACCCACGGTCAAAACCATAACCTTAAATAATTCCACAACCATAATAACTACTAACTACTGAACTGACAACTGACAACTTAAAACTAGACAACCAGACAACCAGCCAACTAGCCAGCAGCCAGTGGCAACTGGTGGCAACTGTAGCCGACAGTCATGTTGCCAGTTGCCGGCCCGCATTAACTATTATATACCTATACAACGAAATAACCAAATAACCATACAACCGTTTAACAACCAGTTATTTAGAGGGTAATAACCAGTTGGTTGTGTTATTGAAATTCTAGCCAGTTGCCCAAGACTAGCGCTAACTCCTTCTTTAGCCGACGTTTCGGACAGCGTTGCAGTGTCCATCATCAGGGCAGATCCGAAGATGTGTAAATTTTGGTTGTCGAGTTTGTGCTTATTTATTTGTGGCCTGGGCCCGTCCAAGTGCGAAATGCCAACGGAAGTGGCGACATCTTGTGGCGAATTCTGGAAGCACAGTATTTATGTTAGCCTGGGGCCCGTCCAAGTGCGAAATGCCAACGGAAGTGGCGCCATCTTGTGGCGAATTCTAGAATTAGAAAACCGATTGACAGCGGTTAGAGTAGATGTACCCAGTATCAAGGTATAAATGCAATGGTTTGACGGCTACACCAAAGCTAAACGCAAATAACATGTCTAAGTATACTCCAATACCATATAATAATACAATATAAAACCATTGCATTTATACCTTGATACTGGGTACATTGTATTTAATTAAATAGTTTATGTCGAAGAAATTCAATAAAATCACCTGATTGAATATATAATTTCGACACTAGAGCTTTTCCGACGATGTTGATTTTCTGTCCCAGTCTCTTCGGATAGAAAGGAAGTTGGATACAATGAATACTTCGGTAAATGTGTATCGATTCACGTGAGTCACTTTTAGGTTCTGATTTTATAATCGAAAATGAATGAAATAATCGTTTACCAAAATAAAAACACTTTTGGGCAGGCAAACACATTTCAGTGGTTAAAATCTTAACCTCCTTGATTAAAATTCAATATCTCTAAAAATCGGATTAAAACAGTATTATTTTATCACGAATATAAAATACTAGGTACATCTGAAAACTATTAAATATTGTCACCTTAAATATACATAGTTACACCTGAAAGACACCTGGTAAAAAAATAGTAGATAGTTTTAATAAAAGCAATATTTTTACTGCATTATTGATTCATTTGGCATTTTCACGATAATTTGTTTTCTTAGAATAGGTAATCTGTCTATCTAGGAACTAATATCGACCTGACAAGAAATAATAATACTTGGTGCACATTTAATTAAAATAAAATAAAACGCTTTGTGCACGATATTCAAAAATCGTGGCTTTGGATTGAAAATTAGAATGATTAATAAATATCTACTTCAGTGTAAAATTGCAATTTTATCAGGGCCGGACTAGAAAAAACTATACCGGTCCGTTTGATAGATTCCTTCGGCATCGGTGCATAATCGGGAAATACGCCAAACGCGCGCTTAACATATGTACAAGGTTGATATTTGTCACATGAGAACGGGTCGCTTATACGACTTGTTCTTGTGTTCAACAGCTCGTCTGTGGAACGATTTGCCGACCTCTGTGTTTTCACTCTCCTACACTCTATATTCACTCCTTTCTCTCCTCAAAAATACTCTCCATACAGCATCTCCAGAGATGACATAGTCGCTAAGGGAAATTATTTTCCTCAGAGCCTCCTGTGTGGAGTTAAAGCCTGTGACAGACCACGCTATAAGCGCCTTATATTTGCGTGGCTCTGCACATATCAGCATATCGCTCTCCGTACATTCCCATTGGTATGTAATGTGTCGCCTACCTAAAAGGTACCTATCATTCTCTTCGTCCATCGCTACTGTTTTTCAGCACTTATTATATGTTTTGTACTGTGTATTAAATGTTATTATTGGATAATAGTCTGTCAATAAATTTAATATGTAAATACCGTGTTATTTAATTTTTATTTAATTTAATATGTAACACCGTGGCAGGAATTTGATATCGGGACCTTCCTGTTTCTTGCGATTGCTTTATAATCCTTAGCTACGAAGACAATATGCTAGTGGTGAATAAATGAATTAATTAGGTAATACCTTTTTCTGTTTGCACCACTGCCTGCACTTGGATTAATTCTAAATGCAAATGGTGAAATTCTATTGAAATGTGTTTATTATTGCACGCAAATGACCGGATTTTACATCCTACGGACATGTTTAACATTACTGTCCGTAGGATGTAAAATCCGGTCATTTGCGGGCAATAATAAGAAATTCTATTGAAATGTGTTTATTATTGCCCGCAAATGACCGGATTTTACATCCTACGGACTTGTTTAACATTACCTAGGACGGGTCATTTCTGTGAAAGTTTCTTTCAAGTTCTGTTATTATTTAAGTTAGTTCAAGCAACTAGCCCATTATATATAATAACAGAATTTGAATAGGACCTTCACTGAACCCAAAAATGAAAGTTTAAATTTGATGAATTGTTAAAATTCTGTGAAACAACCCATTCGTAAAATATTTGCAACGTTTAAGGGTGATTTTTTGACAATTCAATAACTATCCAACCCTTAAATTCACAAATAGTAATACTCGTAAAAAAGTTATTTTAAAAAAAAAAATCAAAGAAAAGTTCTAATCACTTGGTGATGGCATTATTTATTTTATTGAAAAGACAAATAATTTTACATCATTTTATTTTTTATATACATGATCTAAGTGTTTCGCGAACAATAAGATTGTGTATATAAAAATAAGGTGATGTAAACTTCGTTTTATCACGAGTAAATGTACAATAATAGTACTAAAACTTAGATGCGTATTTCTGCTAACATCAGCGATACTTACATCAATTCGAAGGTAGGCGGTGGGAATCCGCTGTAATTGAGCAAAGGGATAAAGTGCGGTGAAGGCAGAATTTCCAATCAAGGGATGGAATTCAATTCACGAGGAACTGTTAGCGGCGGTGAAATATTAAACGAGTCGTTGCTAGCCCTCATAATTCCCAAACACCGCACCGCACCGACTGAATTATCCAAGTTTTCAAAGGCGCACATGCTTCGTTGGGTGGTGTGTATCTGCTTACGGTATTTAAGGCATTAATACGTAGGGCAGGGATGGATTTGATTTTTAAATCACATATGTTTTTGGAGGTCCTCAGGGCCTATGTCTTTGGGGATGCTGTGTGAAGGATATTTTTGAGGATCCATGTTGTAGGAGGAAGTAAACACACAGGCAGGTAAATTATACCATATAAATGTTAGGCGTGTTTCCCGACAGTGCAAAGGTGCCGGGATCAGTGGCAATAGTTCCTCGTAGCATATCCATTGAAATTCCAGTAGAAAAGCGACAGCATTCCCACTTGACGCCTGTACCTACCATAAAGATTGCAATCCTTTTGTTATGGTAGTGGAATCTATCAAATGTAGCCGAAAAATTCAACATTAGGTCGCACTTATGCGAATCTTTTTCTGATTTTTCTGTTTCAAATTTTCGTTTAGGAATCGCTAATATTGTCTTCTATAATTAAACATTACAATTTGAGGTTTTACTCATGAAGTTATGGCAAAAATAAAATGTTCATCCTAGACTTGCAGAAAAAGTCAATAGATGTAACATATTAAAAAAAATAAATTATTATCTAAGACACTGTCTAGATTGAATTTAGTTCGGGTTGAATATTGATACATAAAGATAGCAGCCAATAAAAATGTGCATTGAGAAAATGAAGACAATGTTGTTAGTTCTTATTCGAAGTATAAATATAGGGTCCCATTAGCTCAGTTTGTAAAGCGGTGCCCCGGCATGCAAGGGTTCGGGTTCAAGCCCTATATTTGACTTATCTTTTTCTGATTTTTCTGTTTCAAATTTTCGTTTAAGAATCACTAACACTGTCTTCAATAATAAAATAAAACAATTTGAGGTTTTACTCATTAAATTATTCCAAAAATAAAAAAAATGTACATTAACTATGGCTTTTGAAAATCGGAATTATTTATTTATTTATTAACGCCCCTTTTCGGGGCTTTTACAAGAGAATATTAAGAAATATACATTATTTATTGCAAAAAAACTGAATTGTTTCATTAAAAACCTTTTATATCTGTTTAAAGATAAATTGAAGATGTCCACTGACTTGGTATAATTGTTTCCCTCCATTAGTATTCTGGGCAAAGAGGAATACATATGGTAGTTAGCCCCAGAATTTCTGCATTGAAATAAATCCTGACTTCTAGTATTACGTTGTGGAATCCGAAAGCTTATCAATTCTAGCAATACCGGACTATCAACTAAATCATTTAGAATTTTATATAGAAATACCAAGTCAGTGAAAATTCTTCTGTCTGACAATTTGAGCATATTCATATAATTTAACAGAGTGTTTTAATTCAACATAATTGCTGGAATACACATTTTAAAATTTATAAAACGTAAGAATTTGTTTTGTATTCTTTCAACAGCTTGCACATGTGTATTATGTGGGATTTAGACAGGAGAATTGTACTCAAGTTGACTTCTTTCATTGGCAAAATATAACAATTTAATACACTTTATATTGTTAAAATTAATGGTTAGCCTAGTTATAAATCCCAAAATTTTTAAGCCTTTATTAGAAATTTCCGTTACGTGGTAAACAAATGAAAGATTTTACTGAAAAGTGATGCCTAAGTCTTTGATTTGTGTTAATGTCTTATATGACATTAGACATTTTCCGACATGATTCTTCACAGATAAAATAAACATGTTTGCAGGTGACGAAATGACAATTTGGAATAATATTAACATAAGTTATTTCAGTGGAGTTATTAACGTAAGTTATTTCTGCTAAGGCAAATATTATTACACCTGAAATAAAGACACACACTTCAAATTGCTTACATGTTGGTATTCCTGCAATATGTACATGTGAAAATATTGAGCTGGTCACAGAGTATGTATATTTAGGTATTATTATTGATTGTTTTTTCAAATGGGACTTACAAATAAATAAAGTATGTGAACGTCTGAGATTTATTGTTAATAGATTATATAAATTAAAATTCTATGTTCCAATACGTACACTTAGAATAATTTATTTATCACTAGCTGAATCTATTATAAGGTATGGAATCACAGCTTGGGGGCTTTCATGTAAAACAAATATAAACCATGTTCAATCAGTTCAAAATTCACTAGTTAAATTATTAGCTCATAAAATTTTATACGAACAAAGGCATAATGTTCCATACCTTTATCAGAATCTTAAAATTTTCTCAGTAAGATCAATTCTGTGGTATAAAATTATATTTCAGCATATGAATAGCCCTATATACATAAATAGACTGGACCACACTTACAATACTCGTTTTACGTTAAATGAAGGACTAATTGTACCTAAGCACTTAAACAAATATGGACAAAGAACACTGGACTACATGATACCTAGGTGCTTAAATATGTTACCTGCTGAAATAAAAAAATGTACAAATGTAAAATCAAATATTATGTTGAAAAATTGGCTCGCTGAAAGAAATAGTTTGTATTAGAGTCTAATACAAACTATAGGTAGATACTATCACTGTTGTGTATATGTTTTTATATTTTTAAAACAAATTATTTTTATTGTTATCACTGTTGTCATTAAGTAAAATAAGTTTTTATCTTTTTTAAATATTTTTTATGTGAAAAGTTGCCATCGACAAACTACTGAAAAGTAGTTTATTGGAACTTTTCTATTTTTTTCTGTATTTTTATTTTTATTATTTACTGTAATATGTATTTTTTTTTGTCTTGCTTTCTTTAAATAAAAAAAAAAAAAAAAAAAAAAAAAAAATTAAAAATATTTTGCACTAAGATTTAAAATACCATAAAAGTGCGGTGAGCTACTAGGAATTCCACGGTGGATTTTTTGATCACTAGGGGTTTGATAATCGCTTTGTTTATAAACTTTTTAGGGATTTTTTTCGCGAATAATCTTCTAAATTTTCACAAAATTCTGGCCCTACAGGACGTAAAGTTCTGATGGAAGTGATGTTATGGTGGGAAAGGTGGGGTTGGGAAGTTGTATGTTATTCTGTGCGGCAGGGGAGGGTGGTTGAGGATGCTTTCTTTGTGAGAAGCTCGGTGTGTGGAGGCGGCTTGCTAGTAGGACGGTGTATTCATAGACGGATGTGCCCTGCGGCAGCTAAACATGTTGTGAGATGTAAATAAAATTCTAAAAGAATTTTTCTTAAAAAAGTAAACATAGACGGCCATCTAACGTTTTCCATCAACCACGGAAAGCCGACAGAAATAAAATGTTTATCATAAAGCATTTAGCCAATATATATATTGTAAATTCAATCGTGAAAACTATCCACGTTTAATTTCGTCTAAATATAATGATGTTCATGTGGCAGTGTAATTATTGGTAGGTAAAATTATCGGCAGTGTGATTTCGTCGTGTAACTTCGAAGTGTTCTTTACGGGTGTAATTTAAGTACGTGTAATTTTATGCATGTGTAATTTTGTACAAATATAAAAACGTACTTGTTGAATTCAGGAAGTGTAATTATTGGTAGGTGAATTTAACGACTGTGTAATCGTCAGGTAACATTTAAGGGTTTTTTTGACTGGTGTTATATAGATACGTGTAATTTCGTCCAAATATAAATACGTTTATGTGTAGTTTTGGCAGTGTAAACTGGTGGTGAAATTCACGACGGTGTTATTTCGTCATGGAACCTTAAAAACATACTTCTTATGAATCCGAGAACAGATTTATCGATTTTGCGATGAGCCAGGGCCGGCCCTGTGCAGGCGCGATTGGAGCAGTCCACTCCAGGCGCCAAGACACCAAGACTTGCTAAGGCACCAAGGAGCCAAGAAGCCAAGGCGCTGATAATAACTAACACCTAACACAGCGCCCTTCAAATTGTAACTATCTCCAGGCACCGTTCAGGGCCGGCCCTGTGATCTAGTATACCTACAAACATCTGTTCAGTGTTTATCTTATGTTTAATTGATACAGATAATATGTGCTGAGTGAAAAGTTCCAATTACCCGGAGTCAATTGAACTATGAACTATAGCATCCTCATTTTGGAAATATTATGTTACCTGAATGAAATTGGGATGGTGATTATAAGAGGATGGTTGGGAAGAACTTGGATATTCTGATAAAATTACAAAACAAAGCTAAAGTTAACTCAAGCTTAATATTTTTCCCTGAATCACACCGGCTTTAAACACACCACCTCTGATTTCAGAGCCAAGGAACCTACACAGAGAAAAATATCTTCAAATTATTCGCAATCCGGTTAAAAACGGGATTGCAGGCCCTTAACGAATAAATAGATAGGTTTCCGGATAAAATTTTAGTAAAATACGAATGTATTGACACGATGTCGCAACACGTGTTTATAAAATTCCTAATATTTTCACATTTAATCATTATATTATTAACTAGAAAAATGCAGATGCATGAACATGATATCAATAGCCTGCAATCACGTTTTAACTGGATTACTAAAATTTTCTTAATAAACTAGCAGCACACATTTTTCTCCATTTACGATCCGTTAATAATATTAATAAGATTTGGCTTTTTTATATAGCGCCGTTTTCGTGAAAAATCACATCAAGGGCGCTGTACAAATATGGATCATTTATAACTCCTAATAATATGGCCTATCCAACATGTGGTTGACTAGGGGTAGGGGAGGGGTAAGGTGGGAGAAGGTACCTACTGGTAGATTTGATTGATGGCAACATTGACAGTACCCAGTAGGTACCTCCAGATGGCGGTAAGCTATTTCTCGGTGTATTTCAAGTTACTCGACTTGGGCTATATCTGTTCGTGCGGTTGACAATTACTTTGATGAATGTACTACTGTGATGATTAATTGTATTACTGGAATCGTATAGAATATGATTAATATTGTTGAATGCTTTACGAATATGAAGTAATCATTAATATTTCATATTTCAGTCCACCATAATAGCGATTATTTATAAAAAAATATTACTTATTCTAAAATTCAATTGAAGATCTATGTTAAACATCCGAAAAAATTAAAGCAGCTAAAAATATATTGAATGTGATTGAATGTTAATTAATTCAATGATGAACGTTAAGGTTAAATGTGACGTTCGTTATAATCTAAGCGTTCATAGATGGGGTTAACTAACTAACTAACTAACCATCACGCCGTTTCCCCGCAGGGGTAGGCAGAGAGGACGGACCGCCAAACAACTCGGTCTTGGCACACACTCCTTGCCTCATTCACATTCATACATCGTCTCATACATACTCTTCTATTGTTCTGACTCTTGACATGGCCCGACTCAAGTATCTGATTCACTTCCTCGGGCGTCCCCGACTTCTGCTACCATTCACATTTGCATCGTATATTCTCCTTACACTCCTTTCTTCGCTCATTCGCTCTACATGCCCAAACCGTCTAAGCGTCTCTTTCTTGATCTTACTCATTGCGCTTACACCAGCCTTGCACTCTTTGCGAATCTCCACATTCCTCACACGATCATACATGGTTTTACCACACATACGCCACAGGGATCTCATTTCAACAGCATTCAATCTACTTTCATCCTTTCTTTGCCAGTTCCTTGTCTCACTTCCATACATCAGGGTAGGTACCGGCACTCCATAGTGGACTGCTAACTTCGCTTCTTTGGACAATTTTTTGTTAGCGCCAACTGCGTTCAGTCCTCCATTACCTGCATTTACTCTTCTTTCAATATCTCTGTCAGCCTTCCCATCTCTCGTAAACATGCTTCCTAAATACACAAACTCATCCACCTGCTCCAAGTATTCCTCATTCACAACTATATTGCACACTGTTTTCGTACTCTCTCTTTCAAACACCATGGGGTTAATTTATTTATTTTATGAAAACACACTTTTTGCAAGTTATGCTTTAAAACATTAAGACGAATTATTTGTTTGCGTTCGTACACGCGCAATGTGATTATGAATTATTTTAATTTTTTTTTATTGGCAATTTTTTTGATACATACAGGTACATATATAAATTATACAAAATATAAGGCAGTAACAAAAAAAACCTACAAAGGCGAATCCTGTGCGTGGGCATTATAAGGTATGTATTCAAAACAGTGGTGGTTACATTAATAAAGCATAACTTGCAAAAAGTATATTTTCATAAAATAATTACATTAATGCCATCTATGAAAGCGTTCTTTATAACTGATGCGCTACAGAGTAGCCGGGACATTGAAGGATACACCCGCCCTGTCCCACCCCGGTATAGGTGACTTATGGTCACCCCTTCGGAGCTCTCGCATGAATCTAATTTTTGAATAAACGGCTCTACAAAGTATATAAATGAAGCTAGACCTTCAATGTCCCCGCATACGGTGTTAGAAAGCGGTATGCGAGCGCTTACAGGTATTAATCCAAAGACAACACAGAACAATAAGCATCAAACAATCAAGTAACAAGTTTCAGGCAAATAGTTGGTGGAGGGAACCCACACTCCAGTACCTGTAAGCACAAAAAGAACAAAGTAGCCGGGACAAGAAAGATATTGGAAAACATTCTTGTCCAGACCGTCGCCCAGTGGCAGGACGCGCCCCTACACCTTAGATGGAGAATTGACCTCAAGCCACCGTAGTACAAGTGCAAAATATGTTAACCATTTTATTTTATTTTCAATTTAATATCGTGTAATTTATTTAGTTACGCTTTTATATGGCAGACAGAGTATTGTTATTAATAATAATATTAATTTCAGAATGAATGCTAAACTACCCATTTTAAATAAATTAGAATTAAGATTAATTTTCCCATCATTTCACAGCCCAAAAGAATATTTGTTTCCTAAATCTGAAATGTAAAATCCCAAATAAACATCTAACAGCCAACAATGTCCTTCGTTTTACTTTTAAGTACCATTCTGAAGCTCCTGAATAATTTTTTGTTCCAAAATCTCTCAAATTTTATTGCCCTCAGCTTCAAAGTCCGACTTTATTGCCCTCGGAACTCGGAACTTAATCTGAGAGTAGGCTGTGACAGTCGTCTGTCAGAAGTGGCAGGTAGTGGAGAATTCCACTACTGATTAAGGTTAAACGCAACGCTCGTTGTATTCTACGTATTCACAGATGGCGTTAATTAATTAATTTTGTTTAAATACGCTTTTGCAAGGTATTGATTTAAAATATTAAGACAAATCATTTGTTTGCGCCCGTATATACGCAATATGAATATGAATCCATAGTTTTGTTCGTTTAAAGACTTAATTCTTTCGAGAAAGGCACACAAATACAATATTTTACCGATGATTCAATCCAATATTGTATTTGTATGCCTTTCTCGATAGAATTGAGTTTTTATATGGACAAAACTATTTATTCATATTCATATTGCGTATATGAGGGCGCAAACAAATAATTTGTCTTAATACTGTAAAGCAATACCTTGCAAAAGCGTATTTAAACAACATCTGCCATATAAAAGCTAAATATACCATCTCCCGCACAACCACCGACCAGGTCCACCGCACCTTCGGCTTCCCTGTCAGTACTGGAGCACTTGGAAGACCCATAGCCTTCACCAGTACCTGATACATCAACGAGTCCGGTCACCAGCAGCGGCGTCGACTCACTGACCCGCGTTTGACCAGCACTTCACTGCCTGCATCCGAAGTCTTCATCATCGGTCCTCAAATCATCTCATTTACGGAAACCTGACTCAAATAAAACACTGCAACCTTCACAACATCTTTCATTTCGTGCCTCCACTCCAGATCCCCAAATATGGATTATAAAACAAAAAAGTGATATTACCAAAAAAATTATCCTTAAATAATTTAAAAAAATATACATAGTACATATATTATACATAACCGTACCAATAATTACATACATTAATTCATCGTTTGCCTTTATTATTTCATTTTTAATTATTTATTTTTCTTAATATTTCATTTATGTTCGTTTAGCTTAACTTAATTTCAATACAGTCCTTTTTATTTACATAAATATTTTGTCTAACTCTAACTTAATTTCAATACAGTTCATTTTTTACACATAAATATTTTGTCTTGTAAAATTGTAAAATTAAGGCCTAATCACGGGTAAGCAGTAAGCACCCAGTGAGGCATTATCAAATACTGCTTATGTATTACACACACGGAATATTTTGACTCAACTTATTTCTGTGGAATCGTTATATATCATGAAGTCATACACATACGTAGATAAAAATTTCATGAAATAATATACATACCTATGTAGATTTATTATTGTGGAACGTTTCCAAATGTTACATCAGTGAAACAGTTATATAAAAGTTAATAACACGACGTTGACGAAACGAACGAATTTGACTGGTATTATATCCGTGGAACCGTTAGAGTGAATATACATTTTACATATATCTTGGAATATGGAATTATTATTGTGGAACGTTTCCGTACCCAGACGGCAGACGGAATACATAAAGCATTACGAGACAGTAGACACAGACAGAGATAGAGAGAGACAGCCGACAACCGATGTTACCGGATGGCAACATGCCTTCCTGTAAGCAGTTACCTACCAACATGCGAGTTGAGCAACTTACAATGTTACGTGTACTGTAATATCTGAATTATGACGTATAGTAAAGGAATAGTGCCATTTACATCGCATTTGATTTAAAATACGTTCCTCCGATGATACCGTTGTTTAATATAATATGGTAAAATCACGGGGTAATCATAAAAGCGCTATTTAGTACTAATGTGCAGCCACAGCGAGCAGAAGTACGTGGGGACCGTATTTGATAGTTTCCGGTCGTTTGGCGTTAGAGCGTTGGAGATCAAATTGGGATAACAGGAGATAAAATAGTGGAACCAATTGTTTCGCTTCGTATCTTGTCTAAATATAATACATCAAACGGGAAAGACCGAATTCTCGACAAAACCGTTGCAATTTAAAAAATGGCCATTAAAATTATTTTCCGTTCATAATATTATTTTTTAGGTAGGTAAGTACTTTATTGAATTCTCCAAACAAACACTTGCGATTTTGAAAATGATGATTCAATGCAAAATTTACGGATTTTTAGTATAATAATTTACTTGTTATCAATGAAAAATCGTGGGATAATATCTTGAATTGCCGATATGAAAATTAAAAATATAAATAAAAAAATTGAAACAAGTTTCATTTTTTTTTTATAAAAACGATTATTGCCTTTTAAAAATATTATTACATGTAAGCTATTTCGCTTGCTTTGATTTGAAATTGTTTTTTTTTAATTTTTTGAAAATTTTCTTATCTATAGAAGAGGATGGGATTTGTGGAATGCCGACTTACCGTTTCTGTTCTTGCGATTTTATCAATTGCGCTGGTTCAAATACAATGCGCTTTTTTTAACACCACAAACTCGCGAGCTCACGATGGATTTACATTTTCGACAAGGTCGAACAAGGGGGGCTCCGTAATCAGATTTAGTTTAGGTGTTGACAGGATGACTTGTGATTTTCAACTGAATGGGAGGTCGGAATTAGGTAGGTGGACAACAATAATATTTCCCAAGGAAGTCAAAAGGAAAGGTATAAGGCATAACGGTGCTAGCTACCAACAGTTTGCTAGTAGCAAAAGTAAAAACATTTTAAAGAGCGGTCGTTTGAATGTGTTTGTGTACACCGATAGTGTTTTAAACCCGTCCGAGGTCCCCTCTTACCAGACATTAGTCTTACGATACAGTGCACCACTACACAAGCAAGAATTAAAAATGATGATTGAATTTATATTAAATTTTGCACATCAGTTCCAATTCGACAAATTGACACAAGTAAATTATACAGTTCAGTCTGAGACACGTTTCAGAGTGGTTACTCTCAGTACAGCTCTGGTAAAAGATTTTCATTCAGAAATAAAACCTGATTTGAAAAGTCTTTAGGCGTGATTGGGAACCAGATCTGAATAGCTCCTAAATGGAATGCAATAGTTTCAAGGGATCAGAAATTTTGGAACTCATAATGATATGGTTTAGGATCACAGGGGCCTAACTACAAAAACTGTTTTTTTTTTCGTTATGCATAGAATCGGTCTATCCATAATCATATGTATTAGTGACACGAAGCTCTATCTTGTACATACAGCCGTTTAAGAGATACAGTGGGCATATGAGCATACCAATTTATATTTGAGTTTATCTCAAAACCATGTTAAAACTGTAGATAGGCCCCTGTGATCCTAAACCCCCAAATTAGGAATGAGAAATGACAAGAAGCGTGAAAATTGGGCACCTGTTAGCCATACTTAGATAAGATACTAATTTATTTTACCCGTGTGATATTTTAACCTACGTTTATTTAACATTCAACCATAACCCTGTTCTATAGGTATTTTAATGGAGCCTGCTCTAAGGAGCTAACAGAATTGATCATCAGTGCATCCGTTCACAATCGTTGTTGGCTTCACGAGAACGGGCCGCTTCTTGAATTCGTTTTTGTGTAAGATGGCTCGTATGTAGAACGAGCTACTGGTATCTGTTTTTCCTCCTTCAAATAATCTCGACCTCTTCAAGACCCGCAATAATAAAGACATTCCTACAGACCCTACCTTAACCCGCCTTACAACGCTGTCCAACTGGGTGGCACCATAGCTCTCCTGCCTTTAAACTGTACAGACAGGGGTTCTCATGTGAGGTGTCACATAAAAAACATAAAAAACCCAGTCATTTTTAAAGCATAATAATAATAAATTCACGTACAGAAAGCTATCTGCAACAGGGGTGTAATACCCCCAATACAGGCAACCACCCCTCCCCCTACAGCCTCTCAACCTCACCGCAAACCGACCAAAACAACCATAATACAACCAGGCGCACACGATGCGGCCTGCATTCACCCTGTCAGGAAAACAGAATGCATTCGCGAGGGACTTAAATCCCACCCCTATAATGGAGATGAATGTTGAAAACATATCATAGTCAAATTAAAACATCCATTCGTAAAGAGCTTCATTAAATTATTAATTACATTATTAAACTTCCTGGATCTCGTGGGATTTTTGCATCTCCGGTTGGGATATGTTGTGAGACTGGACCCTTCCTCCGAGGAATGGGACGGACATGGGCAAGGAGAAAGTTAGAATATACCTAGATATTTAGATCTGGTAACCATTTAACTGCTAAAAGTATTTCATCCAACATTCTTATTCCGAATAGTGGCCCCCTCCCTGGATAGAGTTTTTTTTCACCATTTCAATTATGAATTTTGGTCGTTCACCTGGGCGATACATAGAGTATATCCCTTCTAGAATGTTTTTTAATGCGAATAAGTCCACAATAGTCCCAAATGCTCCCAACCGTCTGGAGCCTGTGAGACTATGGCATCCCATCTTGTTGTATGTTGTTAGGCTGAATGTAGTGCTGATGGAGAAGAGATGGGGAAGAGGACGGTGGGGAAGTGCCTGCTCTTCAGATCTGGTTTCTAAACACGGTCAAAGCCATTTCAAGCAACGTTTCAATTCTGAATAGTGGTCTTGTTTGCTTTATCTTTGTAAAATCAAATTACTGTCATCCTGGGAGTTTATCTAAGCTCTCTGTTGTCATCGCGAGATCTCGAACTTTCAAAATGCTAACGACAACTGTTTTTTTGGTGTAATTAACGAGTTGATTTTTGATAATAATTTGAAATAGTGTTTGTTGTGCTAGATTCAATGCACTATTCATGAAATTATGACAAACCGCTGAAAATATTGTCCTGGCGTTGAAAAATTCCTCTTATAATACCTTACTAGACTATTTATCTATTTTAATTATTAATTAATAACGTCAACATTCCTCAACAGTCGGTGGAAATAACAGTCCATATTGCTAAAATTTAAATTTAAATTTATGTAGATGAGATAGAAGTACATAATTACTTACGTAAACGTCACATTTGACATTTGTTACTGCCAGCGCCGCGGTGTTTTAAAAGGAAACTATTCTGCGGCTTACTTAATGCTTAAGCGGCCGATGAAGCCGGCTTAAACTTCGAGGAATGTCGAACATAGCAAGGGTACGGATTGACTGATATACCTGGCCTAAGTAATAAGTACATAATGGAATATAAAACGTGGACATTTACAATTACAAGCTTAGCAAATATAAAAAAAACTTCCATAAAATAATATTTCTCTGATATTTCAAGAGTATGTAACTTTTCAGTTTATATTTAAAATTCTGTTTTGAATTGAATTCGTTTCATATACATCCTATTTTCTTATGGTAACGAATGACTATACATAGATATTTACACTGAAAAGAAAATGCTTTCTGAATTATTATTATAGTGAGTGAGTTTTTGTTGTTTAATAAAGTTCCGTATTGAACTTAATTAATATAATATCCTGTCTTTTTATTTATTTATTATAATATTATATCTTGTCTTATTATGACATCTTAAATTACAACAGAATGAGCTCCATCAAACAAATGTCTTTCTTACTTTTTATGAGTAATTTAAAAAAACATCATTTTCTCACAACTCTTATTATTTTTAGTAAAAACCTTATTAGAAGCAAAAAAGGAAGAAATCCATAGTGGTTTTATTTTGGCTGTACTTCACATCTAACCGAAAATGCAAGATAAATAAATATATATATAATATACGTATATCAACTTGCTAATTACATTTGAGAATATACCTACAATCAGTACAATGTATTCGTCAATGTGAAAATATCACAAGTTTGATCGATTAATAAGGTGAGAATGGAACATAAATAATAGATTGGGAGGTAACAAAGAAAACTGCTACTAGGCTAAACCTTCAATCTGTAACCGTTTTCCTCCCCCTGATAAAGTTTGTAACTGTAAGGAGAAGTAATTTGTCAGATTAGATAGGGGATATTTACGACTTGTTCAGTCGGCGTTGTTCTAGTAAAATTGATCATTAGTCGATTATCTGCCGCCATTTAGGCTATTATATTGATCCAGCCAATAGCAAATAATCCCTAGAGTGTGATTTAAACCTATTTAATAGCAATCTACTAATTAACCCCACACGGGAGGCCCTGAGGAAAATAATTTCCCTCACGGCCTATGTCATCTTAGGAGATGCTGTGTGGAGGGTCTTTTTAAGGAAAAGAAAGAGAGGATTCAAGTGGAGAGTGGAGAGGAGAAATGAGACCCAGTGATGACAAGTTTCATTTTAAAAATTAGAACTGCTTCCTGCGGAGAATAATTCGGACAAGCGATAAAGTAGGTACTTAACTACAGTATAATAATTTAACGAAAATAATAAAATTGTATTTTTTATTGTATTGGCGCAAGTCGAGTTCTAAAATAAAATATTTTCCCATGGAAAATCATGGTGATTTTAACTAGGGTGGAAGCATTCTGAATTTCGGATGCCGGATGCATATTACGAATGCACTTTTTGCTTGCTCAATATACATCTGATATTTGCATTCAACCATAATGTATACCAAACTCATAATACATACATTAATGTTAACGGACTTTCAGGTTTTACCTGGCAGTGGGACTTTTCTGTCTGTGATTTATTATCCATTTTTGTTATTATTTTTCGCTAGAGAAAACCATTTTATTATTTGAGTTAAAAAAATCATTTTAGGTCTAACTTACAATTCATTAGTGAGAGGTAATAGTACAATTTCACAAAGATATTATGAAATAAAAATGATTAAGTTTCACATACAGTACAGTTCAAAAATAAAAAAAGCGTGGTTTTGTAGAATACACATCAACATGTAAAATCAAAAAAGGAAACAAACAAGAATATGCATATTATATTGATGATTACAGAGAAAAAAGGAGATAAAAAGAAACCAAACAAAACAGGAAAATAAAATTACATATTTAAATTTTTAAATGTACTAAAAAGTATTCTTTTAAAACATTATTTTGAAATGTGTTATTATGCTGGCTGTTTTTATATACGTCTGGAAAATAATTATACATGGAGTTAAGGGACGTACTTGACTTATGTATGTAGGCAATATAGCTAAGAGATTTTGTTTCATATTTTGTAGTATGTGTCGGAGAAATGCTGATTTTATTGTTATTTCGAGTATTGTGGCTGTGGATGCCTTGATAGTAAAGTGGCTTGAGATTAGTGTGAGGTGATTATGAAAAATTTGTTGGGTCGTGCTTGTGATTTCATGTTAAGGAAGGATTGTGATTGTGATTCAATTGTCAAATACGAGTCATTGTTTATTAACTCTGGGTGTAACTCTTGATATTTCATAGTCCACCATAAGTCTTTCTGATGTAATAACAAAATTAAATCTCTGGATAGCTTAAAATCTGCGGGACTGGATAATATCCCCACAAAATATATTAAAGAATTTATCAAAGTAAACGCTTTTCCACTAACCAAACTTTTCAATCTCTCTTTATCTATTGGAACTTTTCCTGATAAGTGGAAAATCAGTTGCATGACTCCAATTTTCAAAAAGGGTGATATTTGTAATTATAGACCGTTATGTATTCAATCCAGAATACCTAAACTCTTTGAAAGTTTTATACTGGAGTAACTAATTGCACAAATATAACATGTAATATCAGTTTGGATTTATGCTAGGCAGAAGTACTCTTTCAAATTTAATTATCTATGAAAATTTTATAAATAATGCTTTTAAAGAAAAAAAAATCAAGCGGACTCGGTTATACTGATTTTAGAAAAGCCTTTGATACAGTTTCACATAAAATTCTTATTTGGAAATTAGAAAAGCTCGGTTAAGGGGGCAAAATAATTAGCATGGTTTAAGAGCTATCTCACTCGTGAACAAAAAATTCTTAAAATATAATTATCCCAGTCAGAAAAAATGAATGCAACAAGTGGAGTCACACAGGGTTCACACCTTAGTCCAATATTGTTTATAAATGATATTACATTTTATTTTAACATATTTTATCTCAATTTTTGCTGATGACCACAAAAATTTTATAATTGTTAAAAATATTTATCATTGTAATATTCTTTAAGAGCGGACTACTTAAATATCTCAAAATATCAAATAGTCGGATTTTTTCGAATGAAAAATCCAGTGATCTTTGATTACAACATTGATAACAATACTTTTGAGGCATTTACACAAATTGAAGACTTAGGCATCACTTTACAATCAAATCTTTCTTTTTTTAACCATATTATGGAAATCTCTAACAACTATTTAGAAATATTGGGATTTACCAAAGATATTAGAAGAACGAGATATGCTATGTTGGCCGCCGGACCGTAGCCGGAGTACTACCTAATTAGGGTACTCTGAACGGTATCGGGACGTGTACGCACAGAAATCTGTTCTATGTATTAGTGCGGATACCTTAGTGCAAGCGAAGGTGTGCAGTAGTATTGGTGAACAAAACCGGCGACACTCGGCAAAACAATTCCACTCAGTACGAACTGCTCATAGCACATCTCGTTCTTCTAATATCTTTGGATTTACGTTAACTAGAAATTTCAACAAAATTAAGTGAATTAAGCTGTTATGTTTTGCCTTTGTTAACAGTCAACTTTAGTACAATTCTCCCGTCTGGAACTCACATTAAAATATTCATGTATAAGCTATTGAAAGAATAAAAAATAAATTCTTACGTTTTCTAAGTTAAAATGGGTATTCCAGCAATTTTGTTGAACTACAACACTCTTTTAAATTAAATGAATATGCTCTTTACTGACTTAGTATTTCTACATAAAATTCTAAATTATGCATTTTTATAGTCCAGAATTGCTTGCATTGATAAACTTTCGGTTTCCGCTACGTAATTCTAGAAGTCCGGATTTAGTTCAGTGCAGAATTCTGGTACTAACTACCATATGTGTTCCTCATTGCCCAGAATGCTTATGGAGGGATAATAAATTATACCGAGTCAAAGGACATCTTTAATTTACCACTTAACAAACACAAAAAATTATTACTGAGGCAGTTTCGTTATGTATAATACGTACCTACTTTATTAATAAATAATTTTTACTATTCATATGTAAAAGCCCTTAAAAAAGCTTTAATAAATTCTTAAAGAAATAAATTATTAAGAAAATAAAGTCTAAACGTTGTGTTTTGAAAATCGGGCGAAGCCGGATAGTGCCAGTAAATCTATAAAACTGAAGATATGTATTACTTTCAGATGCTAACTGAATAAGTTACTTTGGTTGAATAATTTAGTTAGGTTAGGGATGTGTAAGCTTTTAGCGGAAGCTTCTCTGCTGAAACTTCATAACTTACTGGGGCGTTTATCGAATGAACTCGTGTGAATAAATAACGCGAACAAGCGAAACTTTGGATTACTCTTTCAGATGTAAGGGATGTTTGTTAATCGACACACATAAAATACAAACCGAAATAGCAACACACAAATGGAACAGCGGCAAATACCTGCTCTATTGATATTTGATTGCATTCCGTCCGTAAATTTTTTTGTACGTTGCGTTTCAAGTGATGGCGGAAGTGATTTTAACGGTGCATATTTTTTGAAATGTTAAAGCTTCGTGTTTATTTGAACTTTCCTATTCGCAATTTTTTCAATTTACGCAGAAAAAAATAAGTATTGATAATTTATTAAGGATCTCTTAAAATTATTTGAAATCCGGTTAAAAACGCGATCAAGTGATAAACTTTTAGTAAATTCGTAAAAATATTGGAATATGTGTTCTTATACCCGCGTTTGTCTTGAAAATATATTATGATAAAATGTGAAAAATTTTGGGTTTTTATGAACACGTTTTCAGAGATAGTGACAAACTATTGATTCAACAAAAATATTGAGTGTTTATATTATAATTAAATTTTAATCACTCCCACAGTTAGTGCAACCCCCGGACACTCTGTATGAGTTATATTACGTTCTTAGATGTTATATAATTATTGTAAAGAGCAACCACAAATATTTTTATACCTCTTTATTTATAGAACACCCCGATTCCATATTTTGATTAATTTTCTAGTAAAACATCAATTCGTCACTGCTGTATAAATAAGTCTGGTAAAATCGGTCAGTTCGCGTCAATACGTTAATGTGCTAGGACGTGTTTACTGTTTAATGTTATACTTTGAGAGCGTCTTTCTCTCACAACATTATTGTCGCGATGTTGTCAAAAACAGTGCGGTCTGGGAAAATGTAATTGCCACACAATATTGTGACTTGGTCTGAAATTAAGTCGGTGAAGCAATTATACAGGTAGAGGGATGGAAACTGGAACAAAAATATTGGATTGTTATGGATTAACGTCACAGTGACGCACACATATCTTTTTGGGGTAAATAATGCGTAAACCTAATTTCATTTAACAATGACATACAAAAAACGTCCTGACGATTTTCTGGCGTGTTCATTATATAAATGGTAAAGTTTTCTATAGTACAAAAAATATCTATTGCTTATTTTTCTCATTACTTTTACGCCAAAGGTGCTTTTACATTGGGTACCTTTAAATGTTAAATTTTTTTATATAGGGTATATAAAAAATCATTGCAAAAATAAATTGTTAAATTAGAGTCGTTAAAAATTGAATAAAATTTAAAAAAGTAATATTATTAAAACGGAATTATTAGAAAAAACATCTTGATATAAAAACTTTTTCTTGCGATTTTTTTTTTTTTTTTTTTTTAATTTTCGATTTTATTGTCCGGGTTAAATCTTCCCCATAGGAAAAACTAAACCCTTCCACACACTTTTCCACAAATTATCATCTAGTCAATCCACATTATGTAAGTGCATTATATAAGCAAAATAAACACAAAACAATACAAGAACAACACGTCAACTCACCAGAGATCAAATGGGAAAATAATTCACCGACTCCAGATATTTTCATATCAGAGGGTTCGGCTCGGTAGAACTTCTAACAGGGCCTATAAATCCTACTGATCCCTCAACATAAATATTTAAAAAATCTTTTGTTATCCTACATGTATTCAGAATGATCGACTTTTGCATCTTTATATATAAATTTTTTGATAGATCTAATACGCCTAAATTTTTAATGAGAGAGCTAGGTATAATGCCAGTAGCCGAAATGACGAATGGTAATATTTTTATAGTCTGAGAATGCCAAATTCTTTTTATTTCATTCCTAAATCTGTGTATTTTCTTATTTTTTCATTAACAGATTTTTGAATATAACGGGAATTTGGAATAGCGACATATCAAAACTACGATTAAGATTACGGTTACGATTACCATTACGAGTAGTAAACAATTAGTTAATGTTAATTAAGTGGTAATCTTAAGTGACGTACCAGGTAAGTATGGTACTGTATATTATCTCCATACATAGTTAGTAATAACATACATCATTGTAGAAATGTATTATGTATTTGTACAGCGCCCTTGAGGTGATTATTATTATAATTAGTGATTTTTATCTAATCGGTCGCTCGGCCTGATAGTAAAAATTCAGAAAACCTTGTTTTGATAGAGCAGAAGATTGTTCTGTATAAATTGTGTTGAAAGAATTTCAAATAAAGCACTATTCGTGTTGTTTAAAAACTTGTTAGCATTATCATGGCAAATTTTCATGAAATTGGTCCATTTACGTAGTGGATGTTGGCCCAGGAATGTAGATGATGGAGTTGATGTGTTATTGATAAGCGTTCTTGGAGAACGTGGGAGGAAAATCAATTTAACTGAAGGAAAATAAAAGGAAGACACGGTTCGATGGGAAAATTTGTGGAATAATGTACTCGTGTGTAAAAGGTTAAGAAAGTTGTTAAATGATATTAAAATATTCGGTTTCTTACATTTTATAAAATAACAATGTGTGTTGGCAGTTCGATAAATCAATACATTGATTTGTAGTTAGCTGTTTACCCGGTGTTGGATTTGAAATATAGTTATTTGAAATAGGTTACTTAGCCGACTTACGTCTGGTCGAAGTGTAAAAAACATTAAAATGAATTTTCAAAAATAGACAGGAAAAAATAAGTAACCAAAATTGTTTTATATCTTTCAAATCCGTTAATATGTTTCAAAAACAGAATTAAAGGACACAATGCCTTGTCTTATATATCGAGCTCCATAAAAATCTTTACATCGACTGGTCGGTGGCTGAGTTGACATAGTGTTTGGGTCTCACCCAAGCGTAGTGTGTTCAATTCCTTGGCTGGCTAAATCCTCCATCACAACATAAGCAACATTTTCCGCTTACTGCGGTGATAGTAGGAGATTTTCAAATATTATCAGATTATTTGTAACTCGGGAATTTTGTCTTTCTTTAAAAACTTTCTTTCTGCAATTAATTTTGTCCTTCATAACCCATAAAACACTCTTTTCATGAAATAATTTTATTAATTTTCACGATCATTACTTCTGAAATATAATTAATTATTCCTTATAATTAAAAAGTCAAAATGAATGTATCGATCGTATTGGTCGTTATGTCATCATTAATTTCTTGTGGCGTTAATTCCTTGGCGTCAACTGTGATAATTGTCGCATGCCGGTGAAAAACTAGTATAAATGATCTGCATAATCAACGAGAAGTGAAAGCTTTAACCTCAAAAATATAACTAATTCCGAGTTGTTATATTTTTGAATAACATGTATCATTGCGAAGGTTCTCCCTTTTATAGCTAATTTAAAGGGGAATTAACCGCATTTTCGAGATTCCTCACGTATTGTCTTGTCCTGTATTGTATTGTATTGTCCATGTATAGTGTTACAGTGATACGCGTTAATAGACAAAGACTTAGGTCTTGGGTCGAACCTTCATCGATATCTCTCACATTTATTTGACGGCCTCCGTGTTTGAGGGGTATAGCTATCGACTTGCAAGTCGCGGGTTAAAATTCCGGTTTGCACAAGTAAATTTCATTTGGTTAATTTGTATTATTTCGCTATTTATTAATTAAAAATAATATAAAGTAAATATATGAAGATACTCTCAGTATCGCCCAGGTGTAAGACCACCATTCAAAATTGAAACGTTGTTTTAAATGGCTTTAGCCGTGTTTAGTGAACAGATCTGAATAGCTAGGTTCTCCCCTACCATCCTCCTACCCATCTCCTTCTCCTTTCCACAACCTTCAGTCTCACAACATATGTCATAGTCTAACTGGCTCCAGACGGTTGGGAGCAGTTGATACTCTTGTGCAGTGTTAATTTTAAAAAAATCGGTAGTTAATACGACAAAGGTTATTTATCAAAATATAGTTTTTTTCCTGACATTACTTTGAGGTATCGATTCTGTTTAGTTGTCGGTGTACCCATGCTAGACAAAGGTAAAAGGTTTTTTAGTGAATTACTGCTCTCTCTTGTTTTCACTCAGCACAAAAATAATCATCATAAGATAATGCGTGAAGGAAATCGTGGAGAGAAATATTATGTAGGTATACTAAAAAACGTTATTTGTCAGAAAAGAAAAAATCACACTTCAAGCTTATTAAAGATAAATCCGGCATCATGATGTAAGTAAGTGCGTTGTGAATTTTACTAAAGATTATTTTATCTGATCTCCGGTTCATGCTGAAAGATTGCATTGTTTCTATCCCTCATCGCGAATCAAGGAATTTCAGTTCCAGAAAGTTCAAGAAAATAGATATAGTATTGAAAATAAATAAAAAAAATCTTACACGGTATTCGTATTTTGTTAGAACGCAAACCAGAAGGCAGACAAAAAGAAACCCCGATAGACGAATAAGAAGATGAAATAATAATAAATTTATTCGAATACCACAAGAATCTGCTGTCCGGAACCAACAGAAATATGGCAGGAAACATAAGGAAGTGGTGGGGAAAGGTTTTTTTTTCTTGATTTTATGGCAGGTCGGTCGGTGAGCTTCAGAGCTAGGCCAGAAAATTTTAGTTGCCTTATTAATTACACTTAAAGAACGCTATACAGATATTATGACTTCTTAGAAATTATCTAATTACGCAGGGTGTTAAGGAACGTACTTGACCGTACTTTACAGGTATTAATTATGTCATTATTTGGAGTAAACAACTTTATTAACTTCTTCGCAAATATAGGAAAAGTTTTAGCGAACCGTAAATTGCATAACACAAACACACTAAGACAAACAAATAGATCAAATAACAATAAAAAACCGACACAACACAGATTTACAATAAAAACAACCTCGGAAGAGGAAATTGACAAAACAATAAACACATTAAAAAACGAATTGCTCCTGGATTAGATGAGATAACAACGGATTGCATTAAGATATTAAAAAATTAAATTTTAAAACACATAACACCACTAATTAACCTTAGTATAACACACTCCTGTTTTCCTAGTACTCTTAAAAAAGGACTAGTGATCCCCATTTATAAATCCGGAGACAAAATGGAAATAACTAACTATAGACCAATCACTCTGTTAAACTCGCTTTCAAGTATTAAAAACCCAAATTATAAAATACCTAGAAGAAAACAAATTAATCTCGGATAACCAATATGGACTTAGAGACAAAATAGGCACAAAAGAAGCTTTGGCATGTACAATAGATTATATACATAGCAACTTAGATCAAGGGTACAAATGCATAGCAATATATCTAGATTTAGCTAAAGCCTTTGACTAAATCTGCCACAATTCACTTTTAAAAAAATTAGAAAACATGGGTATCAAAGGCAAGGAACTTCAAGTATTAAAAAGTTATATGAGTAACAGAACACAACAAGTCAAAATTAACAACCATGCTAGTAAACCACTGCCGATTACATATGGAGTTCCACAAGGAAGCATACTAGGGCCCGTTATTTTTACTATTTACACAAATGAACTTTTCAGCATGAAAATAGACGGTGAAATAGTTATCTCTGCTGATGACACAGTTTTACTTTTCAAATCTAAGGATTGGAATAATGTATATAATATAGCGAATTTGGGAATCTCGCAAGTGAAAATATGGCTAGACTCAAACATACTTACACTTAACATATCAAAGACAAAATTCACAACATACAGTATAAATAGCACGGGACAGCCAAAAAACATTACAAACACCATAAAAATACACGAATGTTTAAACACCAACATCTGCGATTGCCCTCCTCTAGAAAAAATAGAACAAATGAAGTATCTAGGGATCGTGATTGACCATAACCTTAGATGGATACCTCACATCAAACAAATCACAAATAAACTTCTCAAAACAATACACATTTTCCTAAACATGAGAAACATATATAAAATAAAACAATTGAAAACAATATATTTTGCACTTTGCCAATCAATAATAGAACATGGAATTATTGCTTGGGGAGGAGCAACAAACTCGGCTATCAATTACATAGAAACCGCACAGAAAACGATCTTAAAGGTAATATTAAAAAACATAGACTGACTGATACAGACCAAATATTCAACAGCTGTGACGTACTAGATATACGCCAATTATACGTTAAAACAGTACTAAACTACATTTATGACAAAAAAATAAATTTCAACATACACAAAATAACACTAACAGACCAGTTAGACTAGCGTACATAAAAACTCCGACAATAAATTCAAGCTCTGGACAAATACACTACCAATACCATGCTATAAAACCTTTCAACAGTTTAAAATTTGAAATTAAAATTGAGGAAAATAAAAATAAATTCACACACAAAATGGATTAAAGAACAAAATAGACAATATTACCAAAATGTCATAGCATAAAATAAAAACAAAACCTACACGTAACACACAAAACCAATATAAACACACATCACACACAAGATTATTTTTTAATTTTAAATATATTATTATGTATTTTTAATTTTAAATGTATTATTTTCTCTTTAAATGTATTATTTAGATTATAATTTCATATTATAAAATGAAGGCCTCAGCACGGGCAAGCCACCCAGTGAGGCCTACATTACTGGAAAACTTAAAATGTAAAAAATATTGTATCAAATAAAAAAATAAAAAAAATGAAATTTTGGTCTGCGGTGACCTCATTAATGTTTTTTTTAAATTTTTTTTTTAAACCTAAGTGGCCGCAAAACGCCTCACATTGACCCTGGCTATCCAATACCTACTGATTTTCTATGTTTTAGTCACTGCAAAAAAAATTTTTACTCCAAATAATGTCAGGAATCACTGGTTAAATTAAGTCAAGTAGCTACGTCTCTTAACACCGTGTATAGATTTAACTAGGTTTAAATAAGAATATTCATAGAATAAGAAAATAACACTAATAAATCTAAACGAAACATGAAACAGAACAAGACACAGAAAAATAAAAAGGTAACGGTTTCAACTGGAAATCGAACCGAGGATCTCTGTCTTACCGGACCAACTTGGAAGAGACGCCATTTTAGATTTGCCGCCAAAACCACGTATTCATTTTTATTCGTGAATTCGAATAAATTGACGTTGTAACCAGTTGGAACCGTTTTGGAATGTGCGGTTTTACATCGTTCTTGAACATAGCCACTATGCTTGACAACTGATCATAGGTTGATAAAAACGAGTCGGCGTTTAACGTAGTCCGCTCAAATGTCAAAAACTAAAAATGGCGTTAGTCGTTGGTTTAATGGTCATCAATTGTAATGGAGTTTGAAATAGTTTCATGAATTTCTCAAGAATTTTCGCGATAAGAGCGTAAAACGCGGTGTATATTATGAGAAATATTGTGCATGTGTTGTGCATCGAATAACGACTTGCGAATAACGAAGTCAGACGTGATGAAACCGTAAACACAGATGTTCTCCTGAGTCAGACGGATAAGAAATAATATTGCCATTAATATTTCGCACATCCGATCTTACACTGCTCTAAGTAAAAAAAAGTTTATTTTTTTTATTTTATTTATTATATTTTTTATTATATTTTTTTATTTATTATATTTATTATATAAGTTCATTTTTGTTTATTTGTTACAATATATGATCACTATTTCAGGACCCCTCTTCCATAGAAGCATTAGCTTGTGGCTGGAAGAGGAGTGTACATTGTTTTATTACAATAAGTAAGTAATTAAAAATTAAATGATTTTAAACTTATTTGAAGTGAGTTATTCTTAAGATTAATTCAATTGGAAACATTTTTGTTTTTTGTAAGTTTGTCTTTAAAATATTTTTTCACAGTGTTTATTATTTGGATGTTATCATTAATGTTTCTAATTTCTTCAGGTAGTCGATTGAAAAAAATTCTTGCCCGGTAAGTGTAATAATTTTGTGCAAAGGTAGTGTTTAATTTTGGGCATGGAAAAATATATTTAAGTCTAGTACGGTTTTCAGTTAGAAATTGATACTTGTCTTTTTCTTTTATGATTTGAATTAATGCATTTTTAGTATAAAGATCTTTAAATGAAGGCACTTGAAATTCTTCGAATAATCGATCTGTTGGGTAATCGGAAGGTTTTCGTAATATTATTTTAATTATTAACCTTTGTACCACTTCTATTGGAGTAAGGTTAGTTTTGTATGTGGATCCCCAACTAATGATACCATATTGTAGCGTTGATTGGACCAAGGCATAATATATTAAATATAGGTTTTTTAAAGACAAAAAATTTCTGATTCTTAAAAATACATATATCAGTTTTCTGATTTTTTTTACAATTTGACATATTTGTTCCTTCCAATTCAAATTTTTATCGATAATTACTCCTAGATATTTGATTGTGTTTGTGTTTTTTAGTATTGTGCAGTTTTGGAGACAGTAATTTTTATTATGTATTTTGGAATTGTCATGAATGATAATGTTAAAATTTTTAGGGATGTCTTTTGTGTGTATTGCAAATGGAATTACATATGTTTTATCGCTATTTAGCAAATTAAGGTCGAAGAAATTCTTAAGAGTATTTATGTCTTCAGTGGCTTTAAGTATTACGTTTTCCCAAGTTTTTTCGCTTATCATTAGAACTGTGTCGTCGGCATACGAAGTAATTTGGCCATGTAGTGGTTGAAAGAAAATGTCGTTAACATATATGGTGAAGAGAATTGGTCCAAGCACTGTACCTTGCGGGATTCCAAAGTCAGAATGTTCTTTATCGCTATTAACATTATTTATTTTTACGACTTGTGGTCGATTTTTTAGGTAGTTTGAAATCCATTTAATCGCGTTGTCTTTTATGCCTATATTATTCAGTTTTTTTAGTAGAATCTTATGCGATATGCTATCAAAGGCTTTCCTAAGATCAATAAATATACCTGCACATTTTTTACCTTTATCTAAAGATTCGTAAATGTATGAAGTTACGTTAGCAATAGCATCTTGTGTGCTGAGAGATTTTATAAATCCAAACTGGTTTTTATGTACTATTTTATTATTATCTAGGAAATTGACTAATTGTTTTTTTACTATTTTTTCAAAGATTTTTCCTATGTTTGAAATTAAACAGATTGGTCGATATTAGATATAGATTATTATATTCTAACTGTGGCTCAGTCTGTCTGTGAAGATAAAAAAACAAGCGCGTGTTGCTTTTACGTCCAACAGATGGCGCTGTTTGAAAAATAAGCATGTTTTTTACCTGTCACAGGTGACACCTATAAAATATAGGTACGTATATAAAAAAACACGCGTATTCGAATGTAACGTTGTGTCAAAATTTAAAAACAATCGGCGAAGAACTTAAATAGATTAAAGACGGTTTGTTTCACAGAATTTGAACAATTCATCTAATTTAAAAGTTAACTTTCAAGTTCTTTGAAGGTTCTATTCAAATTCTGTTATCATTTATGTTTTTTGAAACAACTGGCCAATAATGGTATAATAACAGAACATGAATAGATCCATTATAGAATCAAAATTGTAATTTGATGAATTGTTCGAATTCTATTGGACCACCCGTCCTTAAGATTTTGAACAAAATAACATTCAATGTTTATTTCTATAGATGTACATTTGTAACATATTTTTTAATACAATTTTTCGAATTTCGATTTTGTTTTCATGAATGAATGCCATACATGTTGGATGTGCAAATTAACCAACTTCCCGACATCCGATTAAACTGAAACTCGGCATATAGACTCGTTGTCAATGACAATGCATTCTAACAACTTTTGGTTGCAATCACGCGTACACACGCGGATATGTACGCAATTATCTGAAAGTTGATTATATTAGCAGCGAAATAAATTTCGATCGGCCCTATGCCCGATCGGTATTTGGCTTAGTTAGCGCGGTTGACTCCAGTCTCTGGGGAAGAATTATCATCTATTTTTGTTTGGTTTTTGCTTTTTTCATCTTAACTGCTTCATATAATGGGTTGTTTCACAAAAATTTCACAGTCCTTGAAAATTAAGTGAAATTTTATGAATTGTTCAAATTCTCTGAAACAACTCCTCCTAAGTTCACTTCATGTAGTATCCTTTTCACTAAATGATGTCTTTGTGATATTATGATGTAAACTGCTACTAACCTAATTTACAATACTGTCGCCATGGGTGTGATCAAAGTATCCTCCTTGAGAATCTCAAAAAGGATGCTGTATTTTAGTTATAACAGCGTAACAATACTTTATCTAAAACATGCGAACACCTCAGTAAAAATTTCCCAGCGAGATGTTCACAAAACAGTGTTACTAAACAAGACTGATTTTTTAATATTTTGTATTAATGGTACGTATTAATGGTATGTAAACTATTTGGACGAGAATAGAAATTAATAAAAAACTTAACACTTCATTTAATTATTATTTTTGACTTATCGCCGTGCAGTTGCAGGAGTGCGATATTATCGGATCCGTATACAGAACAGAATGCGTTATAATATGAACTCTGAACTAAAAAACTACAGCGGTGAAAAAATGAAGTCAAACAGTTCTAGATTTGTTTGTTCTTCTTAGGTATGTCTTGTCTCGATTGTCTATATATCTTTGAACTCCGATGAGTTTGTCTTAGGTATGTCTTTTCTCGATTGTCTATATATCTTTGAACTCCGATGAGTTTGTCTATAATCAGAAACATCTTAAACTTTCGGAATGCAGCCTAAAAATACAAATCAACAGCCATAAAAATACATAGCAACAGCCATAAAAATACATAGCAACAGCCATAAATATACATAGCAATAGCCATAAAAAAATAATGTTGTTTTTAGAAATCAGATGTGGAGAGTAATTTTCAAGAAGGTCAAGTGTGCATAATTTCATCAATCTTTGAATAAAACTGTAGATTTAATTAAATCAACCCACGCCGGAAACTCTTCTTTATACTGGTATATCTATAATAATATATAAGAGTTTTCCCGGTTTACGTCCCCTTTTCCGTGTTTGCGGAACAAGTGTTCAAGTTAAAAAATAACAAGAATCCTGTTCATTCAATCCCTTTTTTAACCGGATTATCCAAGTAATCGCCCAGCCCCTCACCCCTACTCCAATACATGCTGATTTTTTTAATGTTTTATGTTGAAAAAAAAGTCATAAAATGTCAGGAATCACTGGTTCAAGCAAGTCAAGTACGTCCTTTAACACCGGGCTTGTAGCGGGCTTCTAGAATAACACCACGTGCTTCCTCGAAATATCTAGAACATCGCAATGGAACTTGCGTAGTACCTGCCTAGAATGGTAGCGAAGCCGCCAGCCTACCTAATTACGACCTGAAAGGTTCTAGATTTTACTAGGCACGTGTGACTACCTGTACAAATAAAATAAATTATCTTTGAAATATTTCCATTTGAAAAAAAAATTGATCTTTATAAAAAAATATTTTTTTAATATCAAACATGAAAATTTTAACAGAAAACTTACCAGGACATTTTGACTCGAAACGTTAATAATCTTGAAAGAATTCGATATTTACTAAACACATTCCTTTTGTGTACGTAATAAGTAATAAAACTGTCACTTCACTTTATATGCCGTTTATACAATAAAAAAAACATAAATAATTTTTTAACTTTTGTCAATGAAAAAATGGCGCCAATTTTTAATCTTGTACTTTGACAATTTAAAAAAAAATATCCATGTAATATAATGTAATGTATAAATATTTGATACAAACTATGAAGAATAATTATTTTTTATTTATTTATTTATTTATTTATTTACGGACAAATAGTCCATTAACAACATATTAATTACACGAATAAGTTTTATAAACAGAGATGACAGTGAAAGGAGAGCATATATAAATGAGGAGCGAAGACAATAACAATGACAATAATAATATAAAAGTAAGAATGGGAGATAATAATAAGTCAAAGCATGAAGATGGTTCAAAGGGCATTAGAAATTAGACATTGCGTATTGACTGTCGAAAGTCATTTAGGCATATACCACAAAATTCAATGCTTTGACTTGACAGTGAGTTGACAAGTCTCGACATTCTGGACAAAGGAGAATGGTATCCATAATTGGTAGAATGTTGATTGACGAACAGCAATTCATTATTTCGGAGTCTACGGGAAGGGATGTTGAATTGGATAAGTTGCAACAAAGCAGGTGAGTCTGTAATACCATTGATAATCTTGAATATGCAAATCAGATCAGTGTCCCTTCTACGTTTCTCCAAAGAAGAAATGTTTAAAGTTTGTTCAACTTCATCATATGAGTACTCTCCTCTTTCAAGACCCAACCTCCAAGCGATTCCTCGTAGGAAGCGATGTTGTACGGATTCTATGTGACAGATGTGGACAGCATAGAAAGGAGACCAAATAACACTAGCGTATTCAAGGTGAGGGCGAACTAACGAGCAGTAAAGAGTTTTAAGGGTACTTATATGTTTAAAGTCAGAGGTTATTCTATGAACGAAGCCAAGTAGTTTAAGTGATTTGTTAACAATGTTGTTAATGTGCTCACGGAAAGAAAGTTTGCAGAAAGTTTTATCTTTCCAATGAAGAACAAATCACATATCTATGCATTATAGAAAAAAACTCTTATAATGTATCGACGGCCCGGTCAGATCTGTCCTTTAGAGGCTCTAATGGAATATGATGTTTGTGGCTAGTAATGTCCTTCCGAGACCTGAAGGGTTAAGTCATATGTTTTGAATCTATTGCACATGATAAGAGGTGAATTTTATTGATAAAATATTCTTTACATATTTGAAATACGGCTTTTCGTTTATGCAATTCTGTGATAGATGGAACATTAAATTTCCGCAATATATCTAAACAAATCTCTAATACATAGCAAAGTGCTTAGTGAATAAAAAACAGAAAAAAAATTTACTCAACTAGCGAGCACGGAAAACCGTTTAAATTATTAATGGTCCCAATGTAATGAGAAAAGTTTTAATAGCTCGTCTTGCAAAATGTGATTTAGTATTCGCCTTTTCGACTAAGGACAAACGAAATCATTAAAAATATACACCATTGTATTTTGACAATAAAATGAGTGAAGTATGGGGTCTTTGAAATAAAAGCCTCCCATGGATTTGAGTGTCTAAATGAAATTTTGTAAGTTTTTCAAATGATGTAAAAAAAGTATTTTATCATTAAAGTAAACTGAAATGTCCTTTCGGCGAGTTTATTAAATTTTTAATAACGTCCATTTTCTGAACTTCAGCACTCCGGAGTTAATATTAAGAGTGGCTTTATTCCCAAACGGATATTAAAATATTTACTGATGAAAACTGCCAATCGGCGACTTTCAGCAATGACGGCAGCTAAAAAGGACGCCATTGTTAGTACAAAATGGCAGGTAGAAAAATTCCGACAGTCGTTTAAAATTTGTTCAACTAATTACTGTAATTTATTTTTATGGTATTATGGTATGTTGCGTCCATTGTTGTCCATTCTTGTAATTGATCTGGTGATTTAACAGAGTTTGACAGTTTTGCAGTAACCTTTCTCTTATTGTGAAGGTCAAGTGCATAAAATTTCATCAAACTCGGAGTAAAACTGTAGATTTATATACAAATCAAAGCCACGCCGCACACCCGCCACATACACTCTACTACCTCTTACAAATAGATTAGGGTTGTTCTTAGAATGCCATTTTCAATGCTAAACTAAAACCTCCTTGATAGAAGTGCCTTTTTAAGAATTCTTGTGTATATTTAAAGTTATTTCTTCAAGTAAATCAATTTTTTTTTCACTTAAATCAGAATTAAAACCACCCAAATTATGATAAATGTCCATTTCTGACATAACGGTCTGAAATATGAACTCTGAGAGATACATTATTTTCTGATATACTTCGTAAACTTCACTTTGGTAAAAATGGTACCAATTTTGACCGCTGAAAAACTCAATTGAAATAGGAACTTATATTTTTTTAATGTAATATAGTCAATCATCTAATTAAAAATACACAAAAACAATACATAAAACGTTTGTGAACTGTATCAAGTTGTGTTACTAACGAAAAAGGAGAAAAAATGCACGATGCAAAATGAGGTATATTAATTATGATTTTGCTAAAACTATAGGTCATATACTCCCATTTCTAAACATGGATTAGAGAAAAAAGGTACAACTTACTCGATACACTAATATCAATGTATGTAAGAATGCTGCTTCAGTCGGTAAAATCGTAATTTGAGTTACGCGTGTCAGAAATTGGTGCAGTGTCAGAACTGTGTGTACCTTAATAATAAGATAAAAACATTTCTTTGTCAATAGATTATTTACATTACACATTCCTACATCACGTTTGGCTTTACAACATTGTCTAAAAGATCACTGCTCAGTTGTTCTTTCCGGACTACTTTTCAGTAACTAATAAATAACACGATTTAATATAAAGTGAAACTGTCCAAAGTTAGTGAAATGTAATGCTGTTTTTTCTAGATTAACGAGAAAAAATGGTTTACTAAAATAATATTAGTTAAAAGTGTAAATAAAGCATATATTTAAGCGATATCCTAAACTTTGTCAATACAAAAAATGCTTACTGTTTGTTTGACCTTGACATATAAAAGGATTCACATAAATATGACATCTGCGTGTCTCTATCGAACAAGTTAATTTGAGGTCAGCATTATGTAATTTATAGGGTGATGAGGTATTATAGACATGGCGTGACTATCACTTTGATAAAATATAGTTAATGAAATGAAAAACGTTATTTTTTATATCACAAAATACTTTTATTTTATCTTTGATATTTTTCGTAACAAACCATTTTTCGGTGTAGCCTTGTAAAAATAATATAAACAAAAAAGAAAAAGAAAAAACAAATTTGTTGTGTATTAAATATTATGATAAGAATTTGTCGGCACCGCGTTTAATTTTTAATAAGGTCAAATTATGCTAGGTGAATTTTCCCCAATATGAATTTGAGTTGAACGAATTTAATTAGACTTTACCTTATTTCATTAAAAAAAATATGAAAATTATAAAAAAATTCTGTTTTGTTAAATAATAATAAACGACAAATAATGATAACTTTCGCTTGACGTGCAGAAGTAACGAAGAAGAAAGAATTTCAATTAAGGAGTTTTCCTACTCCATTAATAATTGACTATTTTTGTTTCCCACTAAGTGCAAACATTTTCTCTACTATTTATATTCGACTAACACGCAACCGTTTATTTTGTTTCAGGTTGAACGGGCTTCCCAATACAACACACCTCCCAATAATGACTGAGATCGAACAATACAGATATCGGCAACGATAGCCATTAGGAAGTATTGACATGCAATCAACCGAAGGCTTATCTCACGAGCAGGCTTGGGGCGAACCGACAATAGAGCTGGATGACTGCTTGTACTAATTGACAATCAATGGGAGTCCCACCCAGTTCTATCAATCCAGAAGTTCAAACAAATATTTCTAGAGGGGTACTGTCTCGATCTCTGGAATGTGATTACAGTCACAATGCTGTGTTGATGGCAGCATGTGACACGGCACTGCTGTGCGCGGTACAGACGTTCTGCTAAGCTAACTCTAACTAGCGTTATATTTAACTGTCGGGCCGGCCCGTGTCTGCGAACCGGACATTCATACCGTGCACGAGCCCACAGCGACGTGCAACTGCTATTATAGTGTAAGTGTCGAAATAGTACCGTGTCTAATTTCGTATCGTTGTTTTAGATTAATAAGTGTTATTTCCTTCGTAATATAATATAATAAATGGTGATTAAGCGCGTGGGAGTCGATTTAATTAATTTTAAATTTGTTTACGACAAGCGCTATAAACACGCGTCCGATCAAAGTGAACGCACTCGGGAATGTAAATATTTGAACTCTAATGCCAGGATTCCATAAAAAGATCAGCGAAGTCGCCGTCAGCCGAATGAACGATGAGACAAATCATAGAGGTTGCTGACAAGGCTGTTTCCACCGATGATCTTATTCCCGACGAAAAAGAACAATTCCAGAAGAGTATATTGGATGTAGGTCGCTTGGAGAACGTTCTAGCTGCCTTGGTGGAGAGTAAAGTGGTTGCAATAAGAACTGAGAACGAGAAAAGCGGGTCAAACCATTCGAGTCCTATAGCCTTACTCGCTGGAAGGATCAACAGGCGCTTCCAAAGCAATTCCACAGTATCTTCTGAGAAAACCGGCAAGCCCAAGTTGAGCATTGACAATGTTCGCAGTACTGAGGAGGGTACCCTACCAGGGGACGTGACGAGGGCAGGAGGGAGGCGGAAGACTGAAGAGGGGGGAGAGACAACCCTTCAAGGTAGGTTGAATTGCCGACTTATTTACCTTTTCTTAAGGATTGTCCACAACTCCAGCACTTGAACAGCATTCAAGGCGGAATAAAATAAATCTCAACAGTAAATTCTATGCGCGATAGAAAAAAACGAGATGTTTTATAATTTTCTTCCATGAAATGCGTACAAGCGTACATTGAAAAAGTTTACAAGCTGGGTTTTTCAAATATTAAATCGTATCATTGCCATATAATTATTTTTGCTTTTTCTCATCTAATTTTTCCTTTCAAATTAATAACAAAATATATACAGTATATGCATTGGACCAATACGGCGGTCTGTTGCCGTAAAGTTACCTCCGTAGTTTTCTTCGTAATAATAATAACTAATAACCGATTTTTTGCCAGATTTTCTAATGCATAAATGATTTGATGATTTATGATAGTGTTTAAATATCTAAAAACAAACAAACGCCATGTTTACATAAAAAAGTATGTTGCAGATAATCTTCAAACAATAATATTCACATTAAAGCAGAAACGTTATCAAAAACCCTACACAACAATATGTGGTTTGAAGAATAATTTTTCAATAAGTTGAGCGATTATTTATTTTCTCTGTCGTCGTATTTTGATGTTAACCAGTCAGTAAAACAGATGGATAGTGTCTAATGTGAATAATGTAGTATCCCATTCTAATAATATAGTAGTCGGTCTATCAAAGTATTGATTTACATATTATATACATTTATTGATCCTGTCATGGAAATTCAGTTGCTTGTGCATTTTGTATAACATCAAAATACTACGAAAGCTTTTCTCTTTTGTTAGAATTTATTGGGTTTAAAGTGGATATTTATCATGAAAACATAGGAGGGGAAACACTAATCATTTGAGGCAATCTTTTAATAAGCAATAAAGAATAAGTATGCATCTCGTCTGAATTACTATACTCGTGACAATTTTAACGCCAGTTGTCACATGTAAGAACTAAGTATCCGTCTTAGGACGAGACAATACCCTAAAATAAAGTCATAATCTTAACGACGTAAGTGAAGTAGCCGTGCACAAAAATATGCGACGCGCGGCTCTGGTGTATTGGACAGATCCGCGGATGAATTTTCCGTATCAAATCTCTAAAATAAAGTAGGAATCAACGACATAAGTGATGAAGACGCGTAAAAACAATATTTGACGTACGGTCGACTTTGCCCTAGCAGGCCTAGGAAATAGATCTTTCCGTGGGGTTTATTTTAATTGGTTCTGATGAACGTATTACTAAAATCTCAAATGTTTCTAGAGGAATCCCTCGGGAAGTTACTAATTCATCGTCAGAAAAATAAAATTTTATAGCTGTAAAACGTATACATAGAATAATTGTGAAACCGTTTACATAGAATATTTTAATGGTAAGGCCCTGTTTTTATTAGTTTTAAATATAAGTAACTAACTTTTGTAGGGATCCCTCTAGAAACATTTGAGATTTTAGTAATACGTTCATCAGAAATAATCAAAATGTGAGCGTCGAGCAAACCCCCTTTATTAATCTTATGTCGCCTTAGTGCGCTTTATTGTTTTATGTTTTAAGTTCTAAGAAGTTAGGAGTTTAAAATATGCGGTCAATGTTAGGGATGTTTTGAGAGGTTCAAAATGTCGATGTTTAAATTCGTACGTACATAGAATGGTACCTAGAATTATTTCAATTTCTTTGACTGATTATAATTTCATAGGTGCTGGTCTCAATTTATTCTGATTTAGTAAATTTTAGCATGCTTTTTCCTAAGCAACTGATTTTGGTTCGGCCTGGATTAAGTATGGGACAAATTTAGTTCTTCGTACGCTGTTCTAATAACACAAGTTCGGGGAACAGCTTCACAAAGTAAAAATGTAACTCGATTTTTGGCGATTCGAGACAAGAAGTTGAAGCGACCGCTGGTAATTTCAAACTAATATCGACAAGATATTAGAGACTAATATGGCAAGATCGTTTGAAAATGATGTGCGCTAAATGGTAGAGTTTTAGGCCTACGTTTGGCCAGTTAACCTAGGTTAGTTTTGCAACAAAACGATATTTTAAATCCTCATTAGAGAGGGTCGTTTAAAAGTCTCAAGTTTAGTAGGGGATTTTAAGAGGAAGGGGGAGAAAGTTTATTCTTTACCCAAGCAAGTACAGCTAAGTCCATTTAAGGGCGGGAGTACTAACCAGGATTTAATCATTATTTTATTAGCTGTATAATTCGATCCCTGAGTTGTATTTTTTATCGCAATTTGAAAGTGTTTCCGCGGTTAAAATGGTTTTAGGGCAGGCTGTGACCTAAATCCCAGTAGAAATTAGATAAAATCTCGTATATTTTCCAAAACGACAAAAAGAGTAGTTAAATATTTTTTTGCTGTGAAAGTGAAATCGAGAAACATTTTCACAACTAGCAAGTTCACATACACAAACTTTTTTTCGTATGATAGTTTTAAGTGAATAATCACTAGGGATCAGTATTTTGATTTCGGGGTCATATGATAATTTTTAAATGCACATTCAACTAACTGTTAGATATGATGAATTATATGAAAACTCTATTTATTTGTAAAAAGCCATCTTTATTTAAAACGAAGTAGAAAATGTCAAATTTAGACAAAAGAGAAATTCCCAGAGTATCCCACACAAATAAAAATTGAATATTCTTTTATACTTAATAGAAAAACTTAACAGGTCACATAAATAAAAATCGGATATATTTATCCGATCTTTATATTAACTGATATTTAGGTTATAGACCAATTCTTTTGAACGATTCGACATACGATTACAAAAAGACAGCTGCCAAAATAGTTTTTGATAGTGAATGTGCAAATGTGATTGCTGCAGACACATTAGTCTAGGGACATTTATATTTGTGTGTAAATTTATTTTATACTATACAAGAATGTACTTTAAATTTCCTGTTTGTGACTCAAATAAAAAAAAAATAAATAAAAATAAAATGGAATTTTTTTTTTCCAGACAATATTGTTAGTTCTGAATTAGAAATATGAGATCTACAAATATGACGTATAAAGAGGTTGTCTTGGTAAGACAGAGATTCTGGCTTAGATTCCCACTTAAGTTAACTTTTAATTTTTTGCGTCTTGTTCTGTTTCATGTTTCCTTTGGATTTTTTAGTAGTATCTTCTTTTAACAATAAAAAAATGTTTGCTTTATCTTTTAAAGTACCTAAAAATAAAAATAAATTTTCAAAAATTTAAATTTAAAATATAAAACATGCCGAAGAAAAATTTCCGTACCAAATATGCATAAGTAATACCAAGTACTTTGGATTACAATCCAGGTGCCCTTTCCCATTCCTCCCAGTGCCGGGATTTGACCCACCTTTCAATATATCTTTTGGTGTTACTCCTAAAGCCGGCTTTCAGTGATGGTATGTTCAATTTTTTTCCCTAGATTTCAGATAAAATTTTTACTAGATTTCAGAATGAGTTTTTACACACATGTTTGTATGACGTGAATTTCAAAGTTTCATGAATTCCCTGAAATATTTCATTATTTCGCAAGATTGGCTTCAGAATTTTGAACATAAAACCAAATTTAACAATTTTCCCGCATTCTGTATTTATCATTCTTGTCATTTGAATTTATAATCCTACATTGTAATAAGAACCTACTGACTACTAGTCTTATGATACTTAGACAAATTATGCTATTGGGGCGTGCATTCTACATCACTGCCACATTTCACAGTAGGTACTGTAATTTGGTTGTCGCATGATGTTTCCCGGTAGACTAGATTAAGTGAGGTTATGTTTAATTTGATGCTGTTTTTTATGACTAATGATGATAAATTTTCTGGTGGAATAAACCGTACGCTATAGTGTAGATGTCCCAGTAGACCGCCCGCTGTAGCGCCACAACTGAAGCAATGTTTAAACAATAAGCCACTCGCGTCACATTTTTTTTTTCGGTTTAAGTAATTTTGTGTGTTTTTTGTGGATCAATGACGACCAAATATGGACCGAAAAAAGGAGCCGCTTCAGTTTGGAATACTTGCGGACCTGTACGAGCTTCAATTTATTTATTTGTCAAAATTCAAACTCCCGGAGCGCAGAATCTGTTTTATTTATTTAAAAATGGATTCATATAACTACCGTAGAATCCGAGACCGTAAAAATAATTATAAATATTGTTATCTCAAATATTGCTTTATATTTATGTGAAAAACATTTGCAGGCCGCAAACACAAGTGAATTCACGTTAAATGCCAACTTCAAAAAGCCGGCGGAAATTTCAGTGTGAATTTATTTAAAAAAAAACTTTTTTTTTAGCTCCACGCAGTAGTGTGAGAAAATAATTTCCCTTGTGACCTATGCCATCTTTGAGGATGCTGTGTGGAGGGTCTTTTTAGGGAAATAAAGGAGATGAAGTTCTGGACGACAAGAAACAGGTATGAGATGTAGAGGTAGTCCGGTATTTTAAACAGGATAGGGGTAGTGTGGGATTTTATAAAAATAATTTGAAGAAAATCGATGACTGGTCATTTTTATGTAGTGACGTCACATGCTAAAAAACGGATTTAAATATTTCATTGCTAACTTGTAACATTGTAACTAAAGATTTAATTTTTTTAATAAAATTTTCGCAATCGTAGTAGAAACTACACGATATTTTCCAAGACATTATAAAATGCATGCAAGTGGCCCATTAGCCTGAAACACTTTTTTTTAAACTTTTTTTAAACAACTCGAGTTCAAATACATTACCTTGATGGTAGGTACCTCCTCCTCACTGTATTACAACGTTGGTAGAGTTACAAAAAGCATTACTTTTATGTCATGGCAAATAAAATGTAATATGAAGCCTTTGAAAGATGGGAGAGTTTTGGAAAAAATATCTAAATCCTTAAAGCTGATGGATCTTTAATGTTTTTAATTATGTTTTTAACAATTCTGTTAGCTGAAGTCCCGGCATTTTTACAAAACAGATCTAGACAGCGACCTTCCTCTTGTTTTAGATTAAATGACTGTTTTATGTTTTTTTTTTCTTACCTCACCGGAGACCCAAATTTCATTTTAAATTTTTTATCCCAAATAATGTCAGGAACCGCTGGTTTAAGTAAGTCAAGTACATCCCTTAACACCCTGTATAAGTGTATAAAATGTATAAGCAAGAGAGAGAAAAAAGGAAATGAAAAAGCAGAAACCAGTTTTTCAATTGCAGATAGCATAAAAATAATACAAGAGATTATGTGGGTTCACAATACATAACAAATTGCATGCTACAGAAAAATAACAATATGTAACAGGTATTTAAAATGCATACTTTCTGGAATTATGGGATAGCTGCGGGTTTTATTATGGTGAATTTTATTAAAAACAAGGTTTTGAGTTGATTCAATAAAAATAATCCATTGAACTTTGCTTTTGTTTTATTTTACAATGGAACAATAAAAATATCTACATAAGAAGAGCCCGATCTCCCCTGATCATACAGAAGGAACCGACTTGCACGGCGGTTGGAAATGGAAGAAGGAAGATATTAACAAACGTATTTGTTTTATTATAAAAGATGACTCGATGTTTTTCAAATGAAGACTAAATGATTTTATCCTGTGAGACTTTAGCAAAACTCTACGTCATCATCAGTAAAAATCTACGTCTGGTTTAGTCAAGTATTAGAGGTTTTACGGCCAAACGTTTAACAACGACAAAAACACAGGACTTCTAAAGGCCTGCCAAAACCAAGTTTCCTCTTAAGACAGATACTGTTCATAAACTCAGCTTCTCCGGATGTGACAAGATTTATGTAGACCAGACAGAACGGACGATCTCCAAAAGATATCAGAACACTTTCGAGCATGTAAACTCGGCCACCCTGACAAATCGGAAATTGTCGAGCATTTGATTAAAGCCGGCCATTACTTTGGTTTTGTTTCTAAAGTCTTGGGAAGTCCCGGTAGCTCGCCTAATTAAGGAGGCAATTGAAATTCATGAAAATCCCATAAACATTAATAAAGACGACGGAGCTAAATTGGTACCAGGTAATTGATGGCTACATCAAAACTAAACACAGAAAACCATTTTAAATTATAACGTGTTACCAGCTCCTAGAGGTGTTGAGTAGGTAATACGGTATCACATCTACATACATAAGCACACACTTTACCACATCGATTACACATCTGCCCTGATGGTGGAAACTGTAATGGTGTCCGAAACGTTGACTAAAGAAGGAGGTACCGTAATACGACATAGTACCCAAAAAAACACTGTTGACGCAACAATCTTCCTTTAAAATTGTCCTTGATATTTTCCCATCCTATTACCTACAAGTACCTGTCATTATCCGACAATACCCACGTTTGTGTGACATTTACAACAATAAACTTAACTGTCAAATCAGTTTATTGATGAAGCCAGTGTGATGAACATCTCTTTGTGATCATCACCTGTGAGTGAACCAACATCAACATCGTTGACGAACATAAAAGGGGTAAGTCGGATTCCTTCCTTATTCCCTGTTCACCATCTCTAACCATCGTTGTGTCAACTTCAAGTTCACAATTAATTTTACAGTCCATTCTAGATTCGCCTTGCGATTACATTATTTGGTCCATTTCGAGCAGGATTGAATTAGAAATTAAATTCATTAGATTCAAAATTATTATTGTCGTTGCGTTTTGGCTGTTTTCTGTGTAAAATCATTATTCTTACAAATTAATGAGCAAAATGGCAGATAAGAAGGTCGCTGTATTAAAGGCTCGTAGAGATCGTATGTTAGCAAGAATTCAAATTACACATCAATTGATTCCTTTTTTAGACCAAGATGAGAAGAAAAGGGAAATCTTTTTAAGCCGTTGTAACAAAGTGTCTGAATGGATAGAAGAAATAGAGTCATTACATAATGAAATCGAAGCTATATTAATCGAATCAGACAAAGCAGACGATTGTTCGGAGATTACCACAGTTTCCGGGGAATTGGATGTCTTGTATTTTGAAATTTTATCTGAAAAAGAAAGCCGTAAGAATTTAAACATTAAATAGAGTCAAGTTCTGCAAACAATATTAACAACTTAAAACTACCCGCAATTCAAATCACACCTTTTGATTCCAATATTAAAAATTGGCATAGTTTTCATGCATTATTTGCGAGCTTGGTACACAATAATGCGATGTACACAGACATTGAAAAATTCCACCATTTAATATCGTTACTGCGGGGAACCGCATTGAATTTAGTAAAAACATTACCTTTAATTGCCGAAAATTATCCAATAGCTTGGAATATTCTACTGCAGAAGTATGAAGATAGTAGATTATTATTTACATTTTATGTAGATGAGATGATGAATTTTAAACCGTTACCTAATGAATCGATAAACGGATTAACACATCTCTTAAATACTTTTCAAGAGAATTTATCTGCCTTGAATGCAATGAAACATGAAAACTTATTTAATAAATTTGTTGCCCACATAATTGTACGATGTCTGGATCAAGACACCAGACGACAATTCGAAACTTCACTTATGCGAACACAATTACCGGAGACATCTCAATTATTTGAATTTTTACACAATCAAATTAGAATTCTTGAAGCATCAAACCCAATCACTACGAACATACCTAAACTAAAGGCGTCGGTTGCGAGAAAGTCCTTATTGACTTCAAGTCCTAGCTCTGACTTGTGCGCTATATGCAGAGAAAATAACTCCATTTATAAATGTACTAAATTTCATGAAATGTCTCCAATTGAAAGGAAAAATCGGATTAAAGAGTTAAATCGATGTTTTAACTGTTTAAAGTTGCATAGATTCGGTGAATGTAAAACACAGTCCAACTGTAAAATTTGCAACAAACGACACCATTCTATGTTGCATTTTGAAACACCCTCAAAGGGTGAAAATGTTACTACCACGTCATTGACTGCAGTCACAAGGTCAAACGGACATGTGAATAAAGCACACACTGTACTATTGAGCACAGCATTTGTTCACATGCAAAATAAATTCGGAAAGTATGTACCTATTCGAATTATTATCGATAACGGGAGCCAAGTCTCTCTTATAACTCAGGGTTGTGCCAAGAGGCTAGGTTTATCTATACGAAAATATAAGATTCCATTAAATGGATTAGGACAGACAGCTGTCAACTCATGCACAGGTATAACATCATGTGTTATCAAACCTGTTAATCAGCAAGCACCTACGTTATCCGCGACACCCATAGTGATTCAGGAAATTACTTCATGGATGCCATTTGTTGCACTGGATAAAAGTGTGAAATCGCGATTTCTCAATTGAACGTTGGCCGATCCAAGTTTTGATCAGCCGCGTCAAATAGATTTTCTACTCGGCGCCGATCTGTATCCAAATATTTTGGATGATCAATCGCATATCGTTCGGGGTAACCCTAGTGCTTTAAATACAGTTTTTGGCTACATTATTCTCGGGAAAGTTGAATGTCAATCAACCGATTCATCGCCAATGTCACTTTTGACATTGTCCAACATGTCATTAAATGATACAATGAAAAATTTCTGGGAAATTGAAGAAGCTCCGGTCATTTCTGAATTGAACCCCGATAATACCAAAGCGGAAGAAATATTTCAGAAGGAGCATTACAGACAGACAGATGGAAGATATGTGGTTCCGATTCTTTTAAAATCGGACAGTCATTTACCGCAGAATACCTACAGCTTGGCTGAATCACGAATGCGCAAGTTGGAAAAGCGTTTTAACCGGGATGCGACGTTGGCGTCAAATTATGCGGATTTTCTTGATGAATATGAAAGTCTAGGTCACATGAAACGTGTAACACCCCACTCTGGGGCAAATTATCTACCCCATCACGCTGTAATTAATGAAAAAGGTAGAATTCGCGTGGTTTTTGACGGGTCTGCGAAGGCCTCCGATGTGTCATTAAACGTCATGCTGTATAGCGGTCCAAAACTACAAACAGAAATACCATACATGATATTAAATTTTAGATTTCATAAGTACGTCTTTACTGCCAACATTTGTAAAATGTACAGGCAAATTTTGATTATTCCTGATCACCGTAAATATCAGCACATCCTTTGGCGCAATTCACCGCATGAACCGATGAAAGATTATGAACTTCTAACTGTAACCTACGGTTTAACAACTTCTCCGTTGATTTCGATTTTCGATTCTACGTCAATTGGCAAGAGATGAGAGGAAAAGCTATCCTGCCGCTTCGAGGGCACTGTTAGAGAATTTTTATGTTGATGATTTGGCGACTGGTGCGGACTCCATTGAATCGGCTCGCCACCTCAAGGATGAAATTGTAGCCATTTTAAAATCAGCCAAACTAGAGCTCAGCAAATGGGCAAGCAATTGTTCAGAATTACTCGAGCATGATTCTGAAACTCAACAACCATTAATGAATTTCAACAAAACTCAATCGAATGTTAAAATATTAGGCGTGTATTGGAATCCCGAAGTTGATTATTTCTCTTATCACATTTCAATACCAAATTCGGCAGTATATTCGAAACGGAATATATTGTCAACCCTTGCTCGGATATACGATCCGCTAGGGTGGTTGTCTCCTGTAATCTTCACGGCAAAAGGGATTATGCAGGAATTGTGGAAGTTGAATGTGGGCTGGGATTCCGAAGTTCCACTCCACATCCTTTCTACGTGGAGAAGCTTTGTGGAACAACTTCCATTGCTACAACATTTACGAATCCCACGTCATTACCATACGAACCTAGATAGTCATTGTATTCTCGTAGGATTTTGCGATGCATCCCAACTAGGTTATGCCGCTGTGACATATTTAGTTGTTAAAAACGATAACTCTAGCCACTTGTTGATGGCCAAATCCAAGGTGGCACCTTTAAAGTCATTAACAATCCCTAGACTAGAGTTATGTGCAGCTGTGCTGCTATCAAAACTTATCAAATATATATTGTCGTCAGTACATTTTGCCACGCAAATTAAAAATGTTATTCTCTTTACTGACTCGACGATTGTCTTATCCTGGCTCAAGACGCCACCACATTTATTAAAAACTTTCGTCGCGAACCGTGTTGTTCAGATCCTTGACAATACACCAAGAGCAATTTGGAACCACGTTAATTCAGAGGATAACAGTGCTTACTATGGGTCCCGAGGTACCCTTCCCGTTCATTTTATAGAACATCAATCTTGGCTTTCAGGTCCGTCATGGCTCCGTAATCCATTCGAGGATTGGCCTACGGCGAGGCCACCATCTATTCCAGTAAGTGAATTACCGGAAATTCAACCCCCGAAACCTACCGTTTTTAGTGTAGAATTAAAATCATCTTCTATTATAGCGATGTATTCCTCATTATCAAAATTAAAGAAAGTCATTGCTTGGATCCTTAGGTTCAAAATAAATTGTCTATCTGACGTTTCCCAAACGGCGAAACAGAGCCTGAATCATGCGGTACTTACTATTGAAGAACTTGACAATGCACTCATGAAGATGATTAAACTCGAACAGGAAGTCTTTTTTCACAACGATCTTATTCTATTAAGTTCTAATCAAATGTGTTCTTCTGGTCTTCAAAAATTGAAACCTTTTATTGACTACCATGGTAATCTCAGGGTGGGCGGTAGGCTAACAAATTCTGCACTTCCATCCGAAATCAAACATCCCATTTTACTACCTAAATCTAGTCATTTGACCAGGTTGTTAATTGATTTCTATCACCGCGCATATCTTCATTTCGGACCGCGTACTCTCCAATTTCTTATTCAACGCAAATATTGGATTATGTCCGGTCGTACCGTCATTCGATCCCAGTTATCAAAATGTGTCACTTGCTACAAGTTTAGGGCCACCGCACATCCACCTATGATGGCGGATCTGTCATCCTTTCGTGTCCAACCTAGTCGTCCCTTCTCTCGTGTAGGCGTCGATTTTGGTGGACCTTTTCTGCTAAAGGATCATAAACATCGTGGAGCCAAAACCACCAAGGCTTATTTATGCCTATTTATCTGCATGGCTACCAAGGCATTGCACCTTGAGGTCGTGTCAGATCTCTCCACTGATGCTTTCATCGCATCCTTAACCCGACTTACTAATCGACGGGGTTTGTGTTCCGAGGTCTACAGTGACTGCGGCACAAATTTTGTAGGAGCAAAACGATACCTAACTGGGGTATTCAAATATTTTCATTCTTCACCTCAACGTGAAGTAATTTCAGACTACCTTGCCCAAAAGGGCATTCTGTGGACATTTAATCCTCCCGCCAGTCCGCACTTTGGTGGGCTGTGGGAATCCGGAATCAAATCGGTAAAACATCATTTAGTAAGAGTTGTCGGTGATACTTCCCGAACATTTGAGGAGTTTACCACGCTTCTTACTTCCATCGAAGCTATTCTAAATTCACGCCCTCTCTGCCCCTTATCGGTCGATCCAGAAAATGTCGATGCCCTTACACCCGGCCATTTTCTGATAGGAGGATTCCTTTTGGGACTTCCCGAATATGACCTGTCCGATACCGAGTCAAACCGATTAAGTCGTTGGCAACACATAAAAAAGATGTCTCAGCACTTTTGGTGACGTTGGAATGTAGAGTACCTTAATACTCTACAACAACGTGCAAAATGGTTGAACGACCAACCCAATTTAAAGATTGGTCAATTAGTGCTAGTCAAGGACGAACGACTTCCTCCCATGCGACGGACTTTAGGGCGAATTATCGCAGTTTATCCGGGGAAGGATGACATTGTTCGAGTTGCCACACTCAAAACAAATAAGGGCAACCTTGTCCGTCCAGCGGTTAAATTTTTATCATAGAGCCATAAGTACTAGGTTGCTCTATTAATATGTTTATTTTTTTTTTTCATTTATATAATTTTTTTTTTTTTTTTTTTGATAAATACACAGAGGATAGCCAATATGCTTGCGTCTCATAATAGTATTCTTTATTTTTTTTGATTGATAACATAGTCCGTGACTATTTGTACCCAAAAGACAGCCGGTGTGCTTGCGTCTTCTAATTTTCATTATATTTTGATTGATCTCATATGCAGTACCGGGGCTATTTTTTGTTTGTTAATTTTGTTCCAAAATTAGGTGGGCGGAAATGTTGACGCAACAATCTTCCTTTAAAATTGTCCTTGATATTTTCCCATCCTATTACCTACAAGTACCTGTCACTATCCGACAATACCCACGTTTGTGTGACATTTACAACAATAAACTTAACTGTCAAATCAGTTTATTGATGAAGCCAGTGTGATGAACATCTCTTTGTGATCATCACCTGTGAGTGAACCAACATCAACATCGTTGACGAACATAAAAGGGGTAAGTCGGATTCCTTCCTTATTCCCTGTTCACCATCTCTAACCATCGTTGTGTCAACTTCAAGTTCACAATTAATTTTACAGTCCATTCTTGATTCGCCTTGCGATTACAATTAAGTTTTAGTCAAAATCAAAAGCTTAAGACATACCCCAACAGCAGCAGTAGCTAGCACGGTTTCTAGTCCTCCGATATGAGGCTATTGCGAAGAAATTGCCCGAACACCACAATAAAACCGAGCAAATACTTGGAATAGCGAGTTTTGTAAGCTTCTTTGAAGGTATCTGTCTTTGAGGATGTCATTTGCATCCAAATGCGCATTTTAAATAATATAACTGTTCGGATAAAGTAGAAGTTACATAATCGTAATAGCTTTTATTACATGGAAATCGAAATAAATAAACCTTCATTTTAACGTATCCTCTCCATTTTACATGCTGCCTCAATAAAGCAATAAATTCTTTACTGGTTGGTTTTTTGCATTTGTCAAAGGTTTTGTATTTACGTATGCATAAACGGGTACACAGTTCGTCGAATACGTATTTCGAATTTGAGGTGGTTTTTTTTAATAGTTTCGAAAACAAAGCTACTGTTATCCCTGTGAAAATGTTACAATTTGCAAAAGCGTGCTCTCATGGAAATGTATACCGGAGGAAATTGCCTGCATACAAAAAGGTGTTAAATGAAAAACGAGATGAATGCGGATGTTTTAATAATTCCGGTAGATTTGCATGCAGTGGAGATGGCGCAAAGGGCGGGATGGAAACTAGAGATTGCAATCCGGATAATCCAGATTCTGAAAATCAGGATTTTTTATCTTTCACAGTACGTTCAATAAGTACTTTATTTTTTACTTATTAAACAGTGGCGATTTTCCCTAAAATGCGTTTGTGCAGTGAAATCCCATATAAAATATAAGAAAATAAAATAAGGTTGTATTATAATTTTGCTTCACTTTAAAAATCACGCAATACAAATTCCGTGACGAAAAAAACTCCCGTCCGAATTATATTGCCCAATAGCGAGTCCAAAATGAATCTCATTTGTGCGATATGAATGCCAGCGACTATGGGACTTAACTTTCTTAGAAAAAAGTTCATACAAAACATCTAAGTGGAGACAGAGCGGTGGACGTACAACCCTTGGTTTTTACCAGATCAACAGCAAGAATCAACAGATGTTTTTCTGTTTTTATGAATTTATTAAAATAAGTCAATTACTAAAGATGTTATTTGGTCACTAATCTCTGGTTTATTGACATGATGAGATTCCTTCAGATCTAGGGAAAAAATGTAACATTTAAAAGATAAATACAAGATTTTTTTACATTTTTAATCTCTGATTGAACTTCAAATGAGATAAGCCATGAACCGCCACTAATATTAAATATACATTTTAAAATAATAAGTTCTTAACCCAATAGCTGTAAAAATCACCCGCCACACGATTTTGTACAAAGAAGTGTGATTATTATTTAGCTAGAAAAAATAGAAATAATATTAATAATGAATAGAACAATTTTTTTTATCTTAATCCAAATACATGTTGCATAAGTACCTTTACGAAAATGATAATTTAGCGCAATTAGGATTTGTGAAGTATCACTTGTTATAGTATTTTTGATTTTCTGTTCTTAAATTTTTTAGGGATTTTCCATTTTTCAAAAATTCGGATATCCGGATTTAGAGTTTTGATAAATTCAAATATCCAGATTTTTTTCCATAATGGGAACCCTTCAACTGCAGAACGAGTATTGTGGAGAACAGATTCTTTGTTCTGCGGGAAATCACAACTACCTAATGGTATATGTAGGTAGTATCTATATCATTCTCTCGTCTATCTCATTCTCATGGCCAATGATTTATGCATGCTTCTTGCGATTAAATATTGCACATAATGCACGCTGAGAATTTTGGGTAACAATTGAGTAAGTTTTTAAAATTATAGCACGGTAAAATATTACTGACATTTGTTTATTTGTGATGAAAACTACAATCAAAAGAGTAGCACTGCTCAGTTTTGTAAGAATCTATAAAAATTAAAAATAAATGAAAAAACCTATAAAACACTGTTGTGTATTGTGTTAAATATATATTGTGTATTTCACATTTAATTGATATAAACATAGTTACAATGTTTCCTTACATTATAATAACAATGAGATTAACACAAATGAAAGACTTAGGCATCACTTCTCAATAAAATCTTTCTTTTGTTAATCACTTAATGGAAATCTCTAACGAAGGCTTACAAATTTTGGGATATTTAGTTATAATTACATATATGTAAATATAAGTTAGGTTAACTAGAAATTTCCACAATATTAAGTGTATCAAACTGTTATATTTACCTTTGTTAGAAATCAACTTTGTTACAATTCTACCGTCTGCAACTCACATTACAATATTCCTGTAAAAGCTATGGAAAGAATTCACACAAGTTTTAAATAATAATACTTTTGAAGTATTCTAAAAATTTTATTCGACAATAATTCTCTTTTAAATTAAATGAATATGCCTAAATTGTCTGACAGAAGGATTTTCATTGACTTATATTTGACGGTATTTCTATATGAAATTTTAAATTATGTATTTGTAGTAGAAATTGTTGCATTGATAAACTTTCAGATTCTACTACGTAATACTAGAATTCGGGATGTATTTCAGTGCTCAACTACCATATGCATTCTTCATTGCTCAGAATACGTGTAGAGGGAAATAATTAGTTGAAAATTTTTTTTTGGTTAGATTTGGTTGGTATAGATATTCTTAGCAATAACATTAAGAAATATCGAATAGATGTAACGCATACGATCATAAATTAAAACCTGAGTTTGTAATGTATCAGGAGCTTCTCCTATCCTTATCCTATATTCCTCTTCCTCTCCCTTTACCGAAAATTAGTTTTGCGACACAATAAAACTCCATCTCCAAGCAACTTTAACATTAGAAAATTTATTGGCTTAACTTCAATTAACTTAAAATGTATATTATCTTTGTTTTATGTTTTTCGTAGAGATAAATAAATAAACAATATTATTATACGATTTATAAAAAAAAACAGTTAATTTATAAACATGTTCTGCTATGTAAATATATGTTCAATTGTTATTGCATATCATTATTAGTAATTATTTTTACATATTATTGATATATTCGATTTGGGAGGCGGGTTTGGGTACCGTCGCCCCGGAAACCATTTATTGTATAACCAACACCCCTGACATAGGTCACCCTAAGTGGTCCGCTACGGTTAGCGACTTAGCAGGCGTGCCCGGGTTCATTGGGTGAGGTTTAGTTCTTGGCGGCGGATGCGTTTGCCCAACTCGAGAGAGACTGGTTGAGGGAAACCTTTCGACCTCTGCAGCCGGACTCTCTCGACCCATCGTCTTGCACCGCAGTGGGAGGGATAGATGCATTCGTCACTCCTGGACGCATTGGCGCCTAGATTCCGACACACAGCATCCCCAAAGATGACATAGGCCTTGAGGGAAATTATTTTCCTCAAAAAAAACATTACGCGTGACAACTGTTTTGTCTTATCAAACTGTCAAGAAGCAGCTGTTACGCGTAATAATAATTACACAGTTATTAACTTGTTTAAAAATAAACCGTTTTTTTATATTTTGAATATTAATATTATACAATACGTACAAAAAAAAACTTGAAAGTAAAGTTTTTTTTCTGTGCTCGTGTTGAGCGCGAAATATTAAAATATTTAAATAAATAATCATATATTTATAAATCTATATTGATGGTGATATATTTATAAATCTATATAGATGATGATATATTTATAAATCTGTGTAGATGATGATATATTTATAAATCTATATTTATAATTTTAGAATTAACGTTTAGTTGAGGAAATTCTTGATTCAATATTTGCATTGCTTATTATTTCTTGGAAATCTCTTCTAGTCGCTGTAACAAAATAAGAATACAATAATGTGAATTTATATTAATATCTACACATTGTTTATGAGAAACAAACAACCGCCTCAACAAATATTTGATATTTTTGATTAAATAAAACAAAAACGCTCCTATTTTATTTGCTGTACGGCTTGAACCGAAAATAAAATTGTTAATAAACATTTTGCAATAAATTCAACGACAAGAAATAAAGAGCTGTGTTTGAATATTTCTGTAGAACTTCGTACAAAATTATGTACTTTGTAACTATTGATTCAGATGCTACTCCCAAAAACCTTCTCCCATTTCTAGAACTTTTTTTTTACTTTTTATTGCCTTAGCTTTAAAATGTCCTTTTTATTGGTAGAACCTTGATATGATCCTATTTACAAATACTTGGAAAGTTTCAAATCAACAAATGAATAAGTGGAAATCTCTTGCTTTCAAGTCGAGGGAACATTGAAAATCCAACTCCCCAAAACAATGGAAATCCTGCCTCCTATTTTCAACAAATAATGGAGGCAAGAACTTTAATTTAAAACTTAAGAAGAAACTCGATAAATTAAGGCTTCAGTTTAATACGTTTTTTTTTCTTTCGAAAGCAAAAGCTTCGATGTTTACGACGGATTTATATATAAGACGGACTTCGAAACGTAATGGGTGCCTAATTTGACTTGTAAATACGGCTGAAAAAATTCCAGCGTATGTAATTCTTTCCTGAAATCTGCAATACGTATTCAATTTTTTTTTAAAATAAGTACATATATTTGAATTTTCATTTTGTTTTCAGTAATGAATGATCTTTAAAGCAGAAAATAACCCACTCCCGACTCCCGACACCCGATTGGCATGAAACTTGGCAGATAAGAGAAGTTCTCGATGACAATACATCCTATCATCATTGTTAGCAATCACGATGATCATGTAAACACTTGCGGATATATGCACATTTCTTTGAAATTGAATGAAATTACAGCAGTTCATATACGAAATAAATTTCAGACCTATCCGATTGCCATTTTGCTAGGATGTTAGTTGAAGACTACAGTTTCTGGGAAGGAAAGATCAATACTCAGTCAAACCAATAATAATTTTTTTTGAGTTATGAAAAACATTTTTTTGTAGTAAAACGTACGTGTTTTTTTATTTTTCAAAACATCTTCGGTGTCTTTTCATATTTTCAATCTTCAAAACTTTTAGATTTAGAACCCATCAATATCTATAAATACGTGAATATAATTTTTCAGATAATTGATGTGTGTATTCACACCCTATTATCAATTATCAGCTATTCAGGTTGGTTTTAAAGCAGTTAATGGTTAGTAAAGCAATTAAGAGATTACTAATTTATATATTTCCATATGAAGGAGATATTTAGTGTCAAATAATAAATAATTTACTGGTTTCTTTAAGGTTTCAGGAGCTATAAAATTACTTCAGAATTATTATAATTTTATGGATTGGGCGATTGCGAGCTGTCGCATGTCGGCCTTAATTTATTGTCTTTTGGACATATGGAAGGTTTCAGTCTGAATTTTTAATACAAATGGTTGGGAAACGTAATAATATGAAAAGGTTATTTGATTTGGGGTTCAATGTTTTCTCGTTTATAAGTAGAATTCAACACTTTTCCCTCAGACAAAATGAATTCACATTACTATCTTTGAATTAATTGAAATCCATTACAAAGACCAGTAAAAATGGTGAACCTTTTTCTTATTGTATTTTTAGTGTACTGGACGTGACCTGTAAGGCGTAAGTGTGTTCGGCTACCACCAACTAAAATAAGTAGCATACATAAGAAAAGATAAATTGCGCGTATCCTCATTTTATTTTTTGTATGAAGTGTAACACAATTTATTTATTTATTATTTTTCGGGAAATGGACAGTTTACATTTATTTCAGTCTGTACATAAGTTTTATATAGCCGAAATAAAACCAATTATGGATTTCCTCTTTGTGACTTTACCTCTACTGAGACAGCATAATAAGGAATAACTAAATTAAATTTAAATCAAATTGAATTAAATTTTGTTAAAATAGTCGAGCAATTCACATTACCAGTACAAATACGTTTTTAATTTAGCGGAATGGGGGGGTAAGGAGTAGAAATAAAAATACATATTTTTATTTTATTTTTTTATATATATATACCAGCTACCCTAATACATTTTCCGGATCTTTAAATTTACTTATGTATACCCTCATAAAAAAAGTCTTTGTCTAAAAAATACATCGAAACTGCATCCTTCACTTCTTCATCACTTGAAAACTTTTTCCCACGAAGTTTTTTTTTCATATTTGGAAAAAGGAAATAATCACTGGGAGTCAGGTCAGGACTGTATGGTGGATGTGGCAAAATTTCGAAGCCCATCTTCTGCAGGACAGCCATCGCAATACGGCTCTTGTGAACAGGCGCGTTGTCGTGCAGAAGGAGGACAACTTTGGTCAATTTTCCCCTTCTTTTCTCCTTGATGGCTTCTTTTAATTGCTCTAGAATTGAAAGGTAGTAAATTTCGGTTATGGAAACACCTTTATCTTTGTAATCGATCAACAGGATTCTTTCTGAGTCTCAAAAGACTGTCGCAATGATTTTCCCAGCCGATTGTGACACATTAAACTTCTTGGGTGGTGGTGTGCCTTTCTTGTGCCACTCATAGAGTTCTGTTTAGACTCAGGTTTATAATGATGAACCCAAGATTCATCACCAGTGATAATTTGAGCCAACACTCCATCTTTGTATTCCCTACAGAGGTCCATAAATGCACGAGAATACTCCAAGCGCTGTTGTATTTGAGGCGCCCGCGCCGTGAACATTCTCCTCACCCATCTTGCGCTGACTTAACTCATTTTGAAAATGGTTGTATCTGATACTCCAACCATTTTTGCGAGCATTTTCTTCTTTAGTCGGGCATCTTCTATTATTAATATTTCTACTTTTTGAATAATTTCCGGAGTTGTAACCTCGATAGGCCTTCCTGGACGTGGGTCCTCTTCGAGCGACTCCCTGCCTTGTTTAAAGAGGGTATGCCACTTGTAAACCAAAGTTTTACTTGGAAAATAGTCCCCGTAAACAGATGACATCTCTTCCAGTATGGTCCTCACTGATTTTCCTTGCTTGGTAAGGAATTTTATAACAGCGTCGAAGTCGATTTTCTTCATATTCACAATTCTCCGATTGATTGACTTGTTTGGTCGACGATAGCTCAAAGACTAATGACCTAATTACGATAAAACCCGGTATTTATACTAATAATGAGTTGATCAATTAGTACCTAATTCATCTACACCCCCACTAATCACCTACCTACCCATTCCGCGAACTTAGTTGTAAAAATACACGCTTGTTACAGAAAAAATGTACGTAATAATTTTATTTACATAAATAGATGTTAATAATATTACAATATTATTCTAGATAAAAATAATAATATCCAAATATAATTCGCAAAAAAAGATGATAAACATAGTCATAATATAAAGGTAAACGTGCAACCGGAAAACGCACCTCCAAATTTAATAATACACATAGAACCTAATCAAAGTAAGTTTACATTTCACACATAAGTGTGACATTTAGATACTCAATACACATTGACAATAGACAGTATAAATTACTGTCATACGAAAGATGTTAAACAGAAAAGACAGAAAAAGTTTCAATCTCATCCACATATCTCTGTTCAGTGGTCAGAGCACTTCCCCGGTAAGAAAGAGGTCCTGGGTTCAGTTCCAAGATGCGACTGAATCTTTTTCTGTCTTTTTTCTATTTCATCTTTCGTTTGGGAGTCGTTAATCTTGTCTTCAATCATGAAATATGACAATATCAGGTTTTATTCAATAAGTGTCTCCGTACCTCCGTAGTCGAGGGCTAAGGCTCTCGACTAGCAAGCCGAAGGACGTGGGTTCGAATTCTAAATTCTACTCTCTTGAGAGCTGGTCGTGACAGATTATAATTTCATAGTGCGAATGCAAATATTACTGTGCCGATTGCCGTCCGCTGCCAAATTTCGAGATTTAAGGAATCGCTGAAAACTCAATGCGAGTGATATTTTCGGTGAGTCTTCTGTTTTTATGTATTTGGTGGCTGGATTATAATTTTTTACCTTTCCTGCAGAGTGAATTTTGTAATCAACCCATTTTTCATAGGGAATTAATTACTCTCTGATGGTCTGTGTGACTTACAAGCCAGATCATCATGACAATTTTGGTAGCAAGTAACATTTATTTCGTATTTGTAAAAAGCATTGAATTTGTGGCTCGTCGTAATTTTCAATAAAAAAACAAATACATTTGTTTATGACCACTTTAATTTTATTTAAAGTCTATTTAAATTATTACAAATTATATTATCAAAATGCATGTATGCCTATGTAATTTCATTTTGCACTTGTACTTGCTTATTGTAAAATCCAGGAAAACTCTCATTTGGAGAGACCTTTTGACCTCTCTGGCTGGTCTCCTTCAATCCGTCGTCTTGGATTGATCGGGAGCAATGAATTCATACGTCCGTCACTTATGCACACACTGACCCCTAGATACCTACCCACCCCGCATACCGCTTTCCTTCCCAGAACTTTTTCTCCTTCATTGCCTTAAGAAGACCCTCCACACAGCATCCCCGAGGATTACATAGGCCGTGAGGGAAATTATTTTCCTCAGGTTAATCCAAAAAGGTGCTCTTACTGTACACAACACCGTAAAATGAACATCGAAATAATACTAATTCACAAATCCTACAAACGAACGCTCAATACATAGTCATGTTACACATATATATATATATATATATATATATATATATATATATATATATATATATATATATATATATATGTATATATATATATATGCATAGACAGTATAGACATTGGACATATAGTGTAGTCATTAAATTCACATAGTAACATTATAAATACACAAAGTAGTTCTGGCCAATGTTCGAGGGTGCTTTGACAGCCCGCTGTGGGGCTAATTTACCTGCGGCGGGAGGTGGAAATTATGCAAACTTTTGCAGTTATAAGCGTAATTACTGAAACACTGCTGTGCGGCTTGTAACTTTGTGCATACTGCGACTTGTACCCGTAACGCTGTGAATCCGAGATAACTGAAATAAATTGCGCTTTCAGGAAAGTTTCAGAGTAATGTCATTGCTGATATAAATGAGCTGTTTAAACTAACTTCAAATTCACATGTTCGTTTTTGTTTTCTTTCATCATTTTATACTAAAAATGTTAAAGTTTTATTCTACCAATATTTTAAATTTTATTTTATATTTATAAGTAAGGGAGTCTCTTACTAATAAACTTATTTTAAATTTTACTGGGCGGAGTATTTTACTAGTAAACGTGTTTAAAATTTTACATAACTGATAAATAATCAGTATACAGTGGTGGTTTGTAACTTTTGGGTGTGATTGAGTGCTAAGTTTGAAGAATTTGAATTTGAAAAAAAGGTTTTTTTTACTGGATTTTGTGCGTAATTATGCCACTCTGGCCTTTAGCGGCCAGAGTTACAGCCAATATTTTACTGGCGTTAGACGAACATAATATTTATTGACAAAAATAATTTTGCATAATTTAATTTAATTTATTTACAAAAAAATATTGTCGTTATTTCATCTAATTTTGAACATAATTTACACCTTAATATATGAAAATCACGTGTCACTGTGTTCGTACACGCTAATCTCCGAAACCGCCCAACCGATTACTACAATATTACTTACATACAGTTTCACCTTCTCAAAACTACCTTACACACAACATATTATAGTTATAAGTTTGAAATATATCATGTACAAATATAAATAATTATGTGAACACTGTAAATATTATATAGAAATAAATAAATAAAGATTTCAATGAAATTTTATGAATATGTATGGTTGGTTCCAACTTTGACCCTTGAGGTGATTTCTCACTAAATATAAGATATTTTTGTATCCCGTTGGTGGCGCTGTTGCCGAGATCTAATTTTTTTTCAGATTTTTCTTCCAAAAAATTTAACTTCCCCTCCCCCTCTACATCTTTAATGAGATTTTAAGAATTTTTTAAATATATTTTTATTAAAGATCGATTAATTTTTAATTCATTTGTAAGCTTTCAACAGTTGGCGGTGTGAACAAATCTATTGATATCCATATTACACATACAGAGAAAATACCACACTCAAACATCGTTTCATTTTTGATGTTTGAGCGTGGCATTTTCTCTATATAAGTAATACAAATGTCAATACATAGAAGGCCGTCTGTGGCAAGATAACGTCTACTAGGGCCAACTAGTATGAATTTAAAATACGTTTATTTTACAACAAATATCAATTTGTAAAGGCTTGGTATTTCCGAACCTTCCACTTCGCTTTTTCATCTATGTTTTCCTCTGTAAAACTTCCTCTTGCTGGAAATTCTGTAAACTGTATCGGGTGGTGGAAATTTCGCAAAGTGTTTGCAATTAAAAAAAACAACAATAATATTGTCAGCACGCGCGCCGCCCGGCCCATTCAATTTGAATTTGAAAACTTTGCTGGAATTTATACACAATGTTTTGAAGGTTTGCCCAACCTGTTGTTGTTCTGCTGAAATTATAAATCTCAAACTTTTAAGTTCCTCTGTAAAGAGTTGTTTGACAACTATGATGGTAAAAAGCATTATCTTTAATCGTCGCTAAATATTCATAAGAAAAAACGGTCGTTTTCACCAAGGAATCCTGAAGGAAGTTTGCCAACATTTATTAAAAAAACAATACAAAAAAGTTAATATATGTAATAATTCTGGTATCAGAAATACTAAAACGGTTGTACCTCTGTTTATAACTCCAGCTCAATAATATAATAAAGAGGAAAACTTTTCCTACAAATTAATTAGTCCCGCGAAGCTGCCACATGGCTGCTTGTCTACAGGTTCTACCTCAATATAAATCCATTTATATTTATACATAAAGATGTACACACATTCAAGGGTACAAAAATATTTTAATAGCCTTCCGAGAGAATAAAAAAAAAATACTCGTAGGTTCCAATGTGATGCGCGTTCAATGTATTGAATTTCTAGAACCTTTTAGTAGCTGCCGCTACAGTAATCTTTAAAAATATATATTTTGATTGCCATTATCCAATTCGGAACCATACCAAGGTTTCAATTTTTTTCCTCTAATTAGTCCCATTTGACCTCCAATGCTCCAAACGCTCTAACGCCCAACGACCCGAAACCCGGTGTTGGCGCACTGCTACTCGCTTGATAAAAGTGGATCACAATTCAATTTTCAACTATCCCGAGATTTTTCACGGGTCTGCGCTAGTTATTAAATAATAATAAATCTGCGCCTAAATGAAAAGAATTTAAAAAAACAAAGCCTTTTGACAGTAAAACCTCTGTTTTATAGGGTCGGTTGGTTTTATTTTTTCTGAGGATTGAACCTTCCTTCCCAGGGACTGGCTGAAATGAGATTTATTTCGTAAATAAACTGATGTAAATATTTATAATGTCATCCATTTTCAGAGAAATGCCGGTATATGCGCGTGTGTGTGCGTGAGTGCCACTATAACATATTAACTAACTTGACTTAAGTAAAATGTATAATATACCACAAATGTATATATGTCAGCGACATGTCATTGGTACCAATTATTGTATTAACTTGTAAAACTTTGTAACTATTGTCCTATGTGTAATTATGTACTGTTTATTTCTGCAATAAAAAAAATAAATATATATATATATATTTTTTTTTTTAATAATATATATTTATAAATATAAATTTATAAAGCACTGTCGTCGTCAACGAGTCGTAACTATTGTCCTCTGTGTAGTTATGTACTGTTTATTTCGGCAATAAAAAAATAAAAAATATATATATATATATTTTTTATAAAATATAAATATATATTTATAAAGCACTGTCGTCGTCAACGAGTCTATGTTCCGAGTTTCACCCCGATTAGATGTCGTAAAGTGGTTTAATTTCCTCTTACAAGATTCCATTTCATTCATTCATTCATTTATTCATTCAATCAAGAAAAAAAAAAGAAATTCAAATAGATGGACAGTTGCTATTCCAAAAAATGTGCATTCGATTCAATTGTTAAGTTGCCGTTAGTCTTACAAAATGTATTAGAACATTAAACTACCCCACCATGGTAACATTGCAGTCGTTTTAAAGTAAATTTTGCAGTTCGACAGTCTTTCAAGACTTAATAAGAGCCAACTCTAAAATTTTGAAATTTAATGTCGTTTGAATTATTCATGGCTAGCCAACTTATTGAGAAATTTCCACAACGATGACTTATTTCCAACCAACTTCAAATAAATCATGTTTTATGCCGTTCATAAAATAAGTTATTAAAAGAGTTATTTTCGTATTAACGACGAACAGTGTTGAAAATGCATTAACTTTTGTTCTCTTGGCTTTAAGGAATATGATATAAACTACAGGGTTTTCCAATAAGAGGTGTTATTTTGATATTCAATCGTAAAAGATCAATGGTTTCGTTGCTTGTGTGGCACGTAGCGCCGTCTTGTTGAGAGTAAACGTTGTCCAGATCAATACCATCCAATTTTGGCCATAAAAAAATCATTAATCATCTTTCGATAGCGCAATCCCTTCACCGTAACTGTTGCTCCAGCCTCATTTTCGAAAAAGTAAGTTTCAATGACTCCGCCGGACCATAAACCGCACCAAACAATCACACGTTGAGGATACAGAAGTTTTTCAACAATAACTCTTGGGTTTTCCGAGACCCAGATGCGACAAGTTTGCTTGTTGACGAAGCCGTCGAGGTGGAAATGGGCCTCATCACTCAATATGATTTGCATTTGATTCACTCAAGTGAATTTTAATAATTTCAATGCGTTGTTGAAGCGTGTATCGTTCCATTTTTATTAATGACGTAGTTTCTACTTGTCAAATGTTAAAAAATGACAGCTTTAAAAGTAACATCTACTGAAATAGCGGGCTATTCAAAATAACACCTCTTATTGGAAAACCCTGTACTTAATAAATATCTACCAAATTTAAAGTACATTTTATTGTGTGGTATTTAATATTGCCAATGGTTGAATAATATGGATTACAGTGGGGCATTTTCACAAACTATGAATACCGTTAAATGTGAGTGCAAATTTAAAGTTTGGAAATTTATTATGTTATCGTACTAAAAAAACGGTGAAAAACCGCACATTTCGAAACGGTTCCAACTGACTACAACGTCATTAAGACATAGAAAACGCCAATGTCACCCGGCGTGACGTCAACGCCGCTGAATTCACGAATAAAAAATAAGTGTCGTTTTGGCGGCAAAACGGAAAAGGCAAATTTAAAATCGATAGTGAAAATTTATTCGTCAAAACGAAAATAAAATAAAAACAGTAAAACATGACAAAAATTTAGATATTACTATTTGAACAAAAATATCTGGGATATCAAAATATCTCATGCGATTTTTAAATGTAGTAACAACGTTTATGTAAAAAAATACGCAGGAATATGTGTATACCACCAATAGTTGAAGCAAATATAATACTCACATAGATATGCATTTATTTATTTTATTTTATTATTCGTGGTTTGGAAACAATAAATCTGTGAGAAATAGTTAGGATGCAGGCGAATTCTCCAGTTAATGCTTTATACGTCTTGTAAAGTATTACTGTCTTTACATATGTAGTGAGTAATAAGTCCAGTCCAGCGTGCAATCTGTATTGCATGTGATTAAAAAAAGGTTTGACAGCCCAGTCCAGCATGTAATCTGTGTTACATTTAATTTAAAACGTTTTGATAACCCAGTCTAACGTGCAATCTGTATTACATCTGATTTTTAAAAAAGGTTTGGCAGCCCAGTCGAGCGTGTAATCTGTGTTACATTTGATTTAAAAAGTTTTGAAAACCCAGTCCAGCGTGCAATCTGTATTACATCTGATTTTTAAAAAAGGTTTGGCAGTTCAGTCGAGCGTGTAATCTGTATTACATTTGATTAAAAAAGATTTGAAAACCCAGTCCATTAAAAAATGACAATCATCAAATTTACACCATAAAAATAATAATATATTTTACCTTTTAGTTTATATTCACACAGAGAGCGCTACAAATGAATGGTTACTTTGGTGTGAAAGCATTTCTAAGTATGTTTTATGTGACGCGGCAGTAATTCACGTCGTAAAGGAGAATTTAACCCCTTGGGCAATTTTAGAAGATATTCTTCACGGACAACAAACAACAGCAGAGTTTTTTAGGGAGATATATCTCCCAACCTGACACGGTCTGATAAAAGTTATGTTATCTCCTTTTGTATTACACTGAGAAATATGATTTTAACAGTTTATTTACTTTTTTCTACGTGACATCTCACAAGAGCTCCCCTGTCTGTAGAGTGTAAAGGCATGGGAGCTATGGCGCCACCCAGTTGGGCAGTGTTGTAATGCGGGTTAAGGTAGGGGGTGTAGGAAGGACTTTATTAATGCGGGTCTAGAGATTTAATCTTAACAGACGGACTGCAATCTTTAGAGCACAGGCGTAAGGTAGGTATGCTGTCCTTGTTCTATCGGTATTACAATGGAAGATGCTCTGAGGAACTGGCGTCATTGATCCCTTCGGCATCGGTGCGTAGTCAGGATACACGCCAAACGCGCCCATCATTTGTACACAGTTGACATTTGTCACATGAGAACGGGTCGCTTCTACGATTCGTTCTTAAGTTCAACAGCTCGGCTGTGGAACGAACTGCCGGCCTCTGTGTTTCCTCCCTCCTACAACATGGGACTCTTCAAGACCCATGTTCACTCCTTCCTCTCCACAAAAAGACCCTCCACACAGCATCCCCAAAGATGACATAGGCCCTGAGGGAAATTATTTTCTTCAGGGCCTCCTGTGTGGAGTTAATATAAAGAAAAAAAAAAACAAAAAGAGAATATCGCGCTTTCATTGATTTACTGTTTTTGCCACTGGTTTATTTGTCCGTTTGGCCAGTATTTTTTTCGTTTTTACAACATTTCGAGTTGAGTGTACATTGTAGATCAGTTCACACACAGTAAATGTTTGTTGCTAATGTATAACGTCGTTACCCACAGTTATAGAAAAGGTACAACATGAGCATCTCCTGTCCCCATCCCATCTTCCTCTGCCTCTTGCCCTTTCCTATTCCTTCTTCCTTCTAATATATTTATATGATTTTTTTCTTTTTTTGTTAATTTCATTTTCAGTTAATGGTTATAACCAATTAAAATTTTGTATTATATCATATTAACCAACATTAGCATAAGAAACTATTTTGGCTTACCTCATATTTAACCTCTTGTATAACTCATCCTGTATAAAATTGCTGTTTGTTTCTTACAATAAATAAATAAATAAATAAAACATTATACTTAGTGCAAAGGCATGGGTATAGATTCTCCAATTCAGGCCGCTCGCAATGGCAGTAGAAAGTACACATATTGGTCGACATTCTTATTCTTGAGTCTTGTTAAAGGTACACACTTGCATACGCCAAAAGTTGCACACTCGAACAACGAGTGGTTTGACCCACTCGTCGAGAATCAAGGCCCTGCATTCTAAATCTTAGGGCATGTAGCTTTAAGTTTTGAAATTAATGTAAAAATTGCAATCTTTATAGCAAAGACGTCAGATGGTAATACTGCCATTGTCCCACCTGTGTTTCAATGAAAGACGCTCTCTGTTAGCGAATTATGATAATAGATTTCTGCTATATAAGTTACATTCTAATCATCCTTTTTCCTTCTCCATGAACTTAGCGTCACAAAATACCCTAATTAGGAATGCCACAGATCCACTGACTTTGGGCAATTGGGACTCGTGTGCGGCATTCCCAATAAATTAACAAAATTTCCAAATAACCATCTGCATCAATATCTAGTTGAATTATTTAATTTAATGAGTAAATAAAAAGGAAGGGGAATGGCAGTTAGTTCCCCGGCAAAACTTTGAACATGAATTCAGACAACAAATCTTTTCACAGAGCCTTGTTAAAACTTTATTCATATAAGTTTACAGTAAAAACTTCCTACCGGAGACACATTTCTTGTGCTTACCTCGAAATAAGTCTTGCATACTTATAAATACTTTATTATAGTTTAAGTAAGAATGTTAAGTGGAAACATATTTGTTAGATAAATTAGGGCACCTATTTGTTGGTTTGAATCGTTTCTTATTTTTTTAACGTTTTTTATTACTTTTTTGACGGCCTCAGTAGTTGAGGAGTAATGTCCCCGAATATAAATCCAGAGGTCAGATAATTTTTTTATTTTTTTTTTCAGTAGATTGGCTTATTTCACATAAAATGTAAAAAATATAATTACTTAGTAATTTACGGCACTTTTCGAAGTGGCAGTTATTCCCAAGGTTGCCATTCAGAATCTAAACGTTGCTTGGAATGGCTTTAGCCGTGTTTAGTAACCAGATCTGAATCAGATACACCTCCACCTTATTCTTCCCCTCACCACTACCTTTAGCCTCACAATATACTCCAATTGGGGATGCCATAGTCTCACTGGCTCCAGACGTTTAGGAGAAGTTAGAACTGTTATTATTATTGGAAAAATAAATTATATCATTCTCCATATTCTATGCTATACTTTGCTCTCATTTCGCGCAGTTGTTACACTAATAGCGTACAAAATTCCCATTGGCTTAAGAAACTAAATACTAACCTAATAACAAACTATGAGTGCTTTCATGCGTTTATATTTCTTTTAGAAATGACAAAGGCAACAAAAATACATCTACGATTTACGTGACGATACAAGGAATTTCTTAATATACGAGTTATCAATTACCTTTGAACAAAGCCAAACTGTTTCAAAGGTAAGTTGATAAGAAATTGATAAAGCGAGACTTAAAAATTGAATTAAAACACCTCTTGTCAAATTTGTAGAGGGGGGAAGAATTGTTTTTCGTAAAATTTCACAAATTCGGTCCTTATCAAGATTATGATTTTATCACGAGATTAAAGGGGAAACTTATGTTTGACCTTGAGGTTTAATGAATAATACAGTTGAAGGGTTTGTGCACCCCATTATGCATGTAGCCAGTTGCCAGTACAGTTCCACACAGAGCGAATAGCCTACATGTAAAGTGGTTCCTTATTATTCATAAGGTCGCCTCGTAACGTACTGATCATACTGAAATTTTGCTTTACAGTCAAAGTGCTAGGGTAATTAATTTTTATTTATCGAATTATTTCATTGCTTGCAACGTCCATGGACGTAAAACATATTATTTTTTCAATTTCGCCCTCAGAAAGGCGTCGTTAACCTTTAAACTGATCCTTACACATATAAATACGTTTGAAACAAAATATCGACCGTGTTTAGGTAAAACCCTTTAAATCACACTTTTTAGTAATGTCAATTTTCAGTGGTTTCATACAGGGTGCGGCAGAGAGGACGGACGGTTTTAAAAAAAATCATAAAATAGTTAATTTTTACTCAAAAACAAATTTATTGTTGGAATCAGGTTCGCGAGGAAATAGCATTTGAGACAGTCAAGTGTGGAAAATCACATCAGGCATGTGGTGGCCGAAATCGTTGATGCAGTGCTGGAGGCGTTCTTGGAAATTCGCGTCGACTCTCTCCAACATCGCTCTATATCATAGGGGTGAAAGCGGAGATCCATATACAAAATTCGCCCTACCGAACGATCACTGAGGCGAAGTGCAGCAGCATGTTGCCGGGCAGATCGAGTCGGACTGCGAAGAAAGGCTTGTAGAACGCGTTCAACATTTTCAGGAGTTCGAACTGTTCGCGGAGCTCCTCTTGGTCTTCTGTTGATCAGTTCACCACGCCTGCGAAGTGATTCAACCCAACGAAGGATGGTGTTTCGAGAGGGAACAGCTCTATTCCGATGAATGTTGAAGTGGCGATGAAACTCACGCTGTACGACGGTGACTGACTCATTATTTCGGACGAAACAATCATAGGCAGAAACGCGGTGCTCCACCGTCCACGGCTCCATGACGACAACTGGTAAAACAATGCTAGGAACTTACGAGTCAAGGCACCCCCCCATCTCTCTCGTAGATGGAGGGGGAGAGTACTACCCATCTCAAAAACGTCCGTCCTCTCTGCCACACCCTGTATAAAATAGTTTTCAACGCACACGGTAAAATAAATTAAAGAATTTTTAATACTAAAAACAAAATTTATTTCGAAAAATCTAGTAGATAAAGTTACTCAACTCTCAAACTTCTCAAAATTATATATAGAATTGCATTATTTTACATCAAAATTAAAAAAAAAAACAACAACATTTTTTCTTATACCCCAAGGTTTTTAATTAGTTTTACGAATCCTTAAATGTTTGTTTTTATCATTTCCTGTAAAGTTTTCATTGTGTGGCTTGAAGGTTATATGTACTTTTACATGTTTCTGCTGCTGCGCGAATATAACCAAAACCTCCCGATTTCACTTCATGTTCTATTCCATTTGGTCGGCGACGCATTTCGCTATACACATCATGGCTTGGCCTATTTCAGCATATCACTCGCCATACACTAACAATGGGAATGTATTGTGAGCGATGTGCTGAAATAGGCCAAGTTACATAATTATAGCGTGGTCTGTCACAGACATTGTACTCTTACCACAATCAATTACGCCTTGCGATCTATCCACAATCAACCCACTTTACAATTTCCATGTACAGGCTATTGAATACAGAATAAATTCTTGCGGTTTCTTAGTTTTAAAGCGTAGTACCCATTTGCAATTTTGTTGAACTACAACACTTTTTTAAATTATATATATGAATAACTGTCAAACAAGTAAGCATATTCATATTTATATGAATATATAAATATGAATATGATTAGAATATATATTAAATTACAAAATTTCTTGGATTAACTACCATACGTATTCTTCATTGCCCAGAATACTAATAGAGGGAAATAATTATGCCATGTCAGTGGACATCTTCAAGTCAACACATTATAATTACTAAGGCAGTTCAGTTATGTATAAAAATAATATATAAATATATATTTGTATATACAGTGTTTTTATACATATATATTTTATACTATTTATATGTAATATTGCGATACAAAAAAATCACACAATGATTTGGTATGGCGCACAACACTTTAATATCATGATATTTCTCCAATAGTCGGCATTGGAAGATATTTTTTTTTTTAAATGTCAATCTTGGATAATTTTGTAAATTAACAGTTTTAAGCAATTTTTGGCAGTGTGTGAATCAATTTAATAAAGAATGACAATTAAACTAGTTCCAGACACAACCGAACCTTCATCAAGCATTACAAACTATGATTTAATAATAATTTTTCATGACAAAGTTTCTACAGTCCATAACTCTAACATTGCTCTGATGAAGGAACGGTTGTGCCCAATGTTCTAGCTACTTACTATTTTCCTGAATAAATATATTTTAAAATTAATGTTATGTATACAGCTTATCAACATCACCAATGGACCCACTTACAAATATGTACATAGTTAAGCTTGTTACTAGTAATAAATCTTAGGCCCCGTGGGCGGGACGGACTAAAGGACGTTTTACACGATGCTTTTTTTCACACCGACCCCCATATGGAAATTCTATCGAGACCCATTTAAAACCTTGCTTCACACGTTTATTATTAATTTTAATTCTTACGATTTCATTCAGATAGTTACCATTATAGAAGAAATTATATTTTGGGAAGTTACTAAATCCTAAAGAAAAATGACAACACCTTGAATGTAACCATAGATTACGCGAAAGTATCTGTTATTTGTCTTTGGAATACGATCAATAAATCATAAAAAATACAACAAATAGTAATACACGTTCACAATCACAACCTATTCACAACACATATTAGTTTTTATCAATATTGTAAATAGATAACGAAATATAAATGCAACATTTCCGCATGATATATATATATATATATATATATATATATATATATATATATATATCTATATATATATATATATATATATATATATATTTACGTAACAATCACAGGCGATAGAAGTGATTCGGTTCTAGAATTCCGCTGCTATTCTGGACGCGAGCTAGAGTGATAAGTTTGAAACATACATTATTAATGAAATAGTTAAAAAATATATTTTCAGCTACACCAACATCCATAATGTAGTAATTTTTAATTTTACCGATCTAGCTTCCTAAGAGTCTAGAACCGCCACTGATGTCAAATAATGTCCGCCATCTTAACTAAACAAAAAATTCGGCCAATAGACCAAAATAGAAAACGTTTATTTCCCGAATCCATGTGAAAAGACGACCCATTTCCAAAAAGAGGAAGATAATAAAACATTTGCCATTATTATATTTTTTTTTAATATGGAAAATGGATGAAAAAAAGCATCGTGTAAAACACCCATCACTCCATTTTCATAAAAGTTTTTACTAAGTGAGATGGTCCATACTATAAATCTAAGGGTTTAAGATGATAAAAAATAGTAAAAATAAGGTTCAATTTATTACTAGGTAACTATTTTCCAAAATGCTAATTATTTATTTCTTGCTCTCAATTTTTTTAACGATAATTTCAGATGAAACGCAGCCCGAGAAACGCAGCGTTGCCATATCTCCGGAGCATCCCAAGCGGCATGGTAAGCGGTCCAGGGACAGGGGCTTCGACCGGAGCGGGGACAGAAACAGGGACAGAGATAGGGAGAGAGAAAGGGAAAGGAGCGAGGAAAGAGACAGGAGCGAAGACCGCTACTGGCATGAGCACGAGGCGTGCTTACTGCAGAGCCCGGATATGCAGAGGTGAGCATGTAAACTAGACTAAAAAGGTGATTTGTGGATCCAGGAAAATTCACCGCAGGAAAAGTTCACCGTGGGGAATGTTCACCGCCCATAATATACTAATTTATCACGTTTAGTGAACTCAAATTTTAAATTTGAATATAAGTTGCATTTTCAAAATTTCGAACCGATTGTTTAGACAAGCGATGCATTAGTTACCTACCTATAATCAGAAATTTTTATTTTGATTTAACGATGTTTCTGTATGTTTTTTGTTTAAATTTTTGACAGATTTCGTGATTTAAGTTTATTAACAGTGTTCGTTCTACATGCAAATTTGTGTTGTCTTTCTAGTTTGTCAATAAAAAAAAACACAATTATGTCATAATCCGTTCAGTTTCGCAAATCCTACACAAATAATATCCAGTGATTTTTCACGGGTTTGCGCTAGTAGATCAAATAAAATGTCTGAATGGTATTATGAATTGATACATTAACAGTAACGAGTTACTCTAACTTAATCTAAAAACTTACTAAGTTAGAGACAATGGCAAACAAATTTCTCTGCAGTGAATTTTCCGTGATGATTGTGGGAAGTGAATAATGCGGGCGGTGAACATCCTCCGAGGTGAATATGGTCGGTGAATTGTAGGCTGTAAATTTACCTATCCCCTCTATTAAAGGCATTTTTCTTCAGTATTCATCTCCCCTAAAATAGCATATTTTCGCATTTTTTTTACAATTTTATAACAATATCGACAATATTGTAGTTAGTAAAAAATGTTCAATTTTTAATTTTCTAATAAAATTACAGAAAAGTGTATTTCTTGAAAACCCGCTGTTATGAAAATAGATCGTTTCATTTTACATGCATTTTGTACACTTTCTTGGAAAATGTATTAATAATGTTGAAACATAATATTGATGAACGGTTTGTAGCTTGTTCACAGTGTGATTTTTGCAACAATGCATTACTGTAATCAGCATAGTCTAACGGAAAAATGTTGAAGAATATTTTAATTGAAAAAAAAAGGTATTTATATTGTCTTTGCCACACCCGTAATACCTCTCTTTTATGTTGATAATAGTATTCAAAAGACATAAGCACTTTTTGAGTTAATGTATGAACCGAAAACCGTGCGAGTAGGACTAAAATAATAGTTGTGCGGAAAACCGTGCGAGTAGGACTAAACTAATAGTTGTGCGGAAAACCGTGCGAGTAGGACTAAACTAATAGTTGTGCGGAAAACCGTGCGAGTAGGACTAAACTAATAGTTGTGCGGAAAACCGTGCGAGTAGGACTAAACTAATAGTTGTGCGGAAAACCGTGCAAGTAGGACTAAACTAATAGTTGTGCGGAAAACCGTGCGAGTAGGACTAAACTAATAGTTGTGCGGAAAACCGTGCGAGTAGGACTAAACTAATAGTTGTGCGGAAAACCGTGCAAGTAGGACTAAACTAATAGTTGGGCGGAAAACCGTGCGAGTAGGACTAAACTAATAGTTGTGCGGAAAACCGTGCAAATAGGATTAAACTAATAGTTGTGCGGAAAACCGCGAGAGTAGGACAGGACTAACCTAATAGTTATGCAGAATTTTCCGTAGAATACAATCCATCTAATATTTGTATTGTTTACAACAATGGATTGTTGATTGTATATGTTGAAAGCTCAGCTGTAATCGAGGGTTTCGGATTTAAATAAACGCGCGCTGGCAGATTTTAATTCGTAAATGTATTTGATCAAACACTCTTTGAACTGTGTTAAATGAAGGAGCCATTTATTGTATCAGGTGTGAATCAATAATTACTGTGAACTTGTTGAAGTTTTACGTAGAAGACTGTCTTTAGTAGGCTAATAAGTAATAATCGTAGAGGGAATTTAAGAACCGACCACCTGACGAAGCTCTTTTTTCTACCTTTCCGCGCTTTAAGGCCGGTGCATTGTTATATTAGAAGGCTATATGATTTCTGATCTTAAAGAGGTCGCGCTTATCAGATTCTAGTTAGAAACTGTTAAACTGGGTTAGCTGATGATGGAATGACGTTGCAAGTTCAAAATAGTTGAATTGTATCAGATATTATTGTCGGAAAAGGCAGTAAAAATGTTATGACGTAAGAGTTAGTTCATAAGTTGAACATTCCTTTTAAATATATTTTATTACACAGAAAATGCCTACAAAGAGCAAAAGCTTTTACCGTCATGTTCTAGCAAAGTTATTTGTTACAAAAGCTTTGTGGTGATGCGTGAACTCATCACATTTACAAGTAAACTTGTTAATATGATACAATAG